>NC_056731.1:297906046-297958546 GCF_019279795.1 Protopterus annectens
GTAATTAAGATCTCATTGCCTTTCTCAGACATTTTTTTTAAACAGTCTTTCTCACTCAGCATTGTGGTGTGCCATGCAAATATGAGCCATGAAAAAAAATGCTCCATATCCATTGTACAAGCCCCCTTGAAAGGTCATGCTCAGCACAGTGGTGCACCATGCAAACACACTCAAACACGATGAAACACACGCCCCATAGGTAAACAAAGCTTAGCAGTCAGTGTACACACCCCTTGCTGAGCACAGTGGCACACGGTGCAAACAAGCAGCAGTGTGCTCCAATGAGCTTAAAAGGATGCAGGCACACCTGCTTTTGATGTCAGCTACCTCTTCTGTGGACATCAACATGGTTCTATGCCTACACGGATGGGATCTGTGGACATGGATACCCACTTGTGCTATTCAATAACCCTAGCTCATTTGCATAGAGATCTGTGCATTCAACCTAGGAACTACATGGTTCCAGGCCCTGCCTTGCTAGCAACCAAAGCTGTCTACCATTGTACATACTCCACGTAGGGTTCTAGAATGCATTACTGTCACATACTACTAATTTTCGTTTTTACACTTTTTAATTTTTTTTTCTTAACAGCATGTTTGTGCACTGTGGTATGTCACGCAAACATGATCTAATTATTAAAAAGAAATTATTTTTAATTATTTTCTATTAGGATTTGGAGACACAGTGGATAGTTTTGCACATATCTGTGTCTGCTATGCTATTTCTGTCCTTCTTACTGCACTTTTACAGCCCCTGTTCTCTGTTTAACATCCTGTACACAGAATTTTTCTGTGTACATTTTGGACACCAACACGAGGTCTGCAGGAGTAATAATCTGCTTGCTGGACCACTCTACCACCCTCATTTGCATGCAATTCACCTGCTTATGAGGTGATTTGCATGCCACAGACACTTCCATGTTGGCGTGCTCATGCACGCCCCTCAGCTCTGTTTCCTGGATCACACACCTGGTTACTTTCATGTAGGCAGTATGCCACTATGCCTACATGGAAAATAAGTTCATGTAGGTTTTATTAAATTTCCCTAATACTCTTTCTAAATAACACTTTACATGTCCAAGAGATTCTTCATGTATTCTCTTTCATATTTTCTGGCAAAGCTGATTATATTCTATTACTTTGTTTAATTTATGCAACAGCTCATGCAAATTGTAAATCACATTATGATAGAAATAATATGTCAGTATTTGCATTGGAGCTTTTTTCCTTACATCTGGTCATGCTGACATTGTCACAACTCTCAGCTACTGCATTTCTGTATCAGTTTTTATACTCTTAACAAAGTCTTCCAGTCTTTCCAGAGATGTTAATAAGTAAGGAATTATTGACATCACTTCTAAATTTTAACTGAGCAGCTCTTTTTCATTTCCTTTTAGATCAGTTCTGCTCAATACAGTTGCAGTATGCATCTCCCTTTTTCTACTTTATATTTGAGTGTCAGGTCATACTGCGCCAAAGTCAACATTATTCTTTGAAGATGTAATTGTGCTTTATCTTGAGACATGTATCCTACACACATACTCATAAATTTTCTTAAATCGTACACTATACCTTTAACCTATTTTTTTATTCTCAACATAATTTATTTATTGCTTAGTAACTGATCTAGAACTACATGCATGTGGTTGTCTGTCTTTCAACAATGTCCCCTCTGTACCAGACTGGCTGCCACACACTTGTAACACAGCTTGATGTGACATATCACAATAATGAAGAAGTGAAGAGTATGTCACCATTTTTCTGGTTATTGTGAAAAGTTTCTCCTCTTCTTCCTTTCCAAGCCATTTTAAGTCATTTTCAATCACATTTTCTAGGGGTACAGATATATTTCACTTGTTGGGAATAACCTTAGGTAAGCATTTTGCCATGTCTGAAAATGTCAACAGCACCTGTTTCATATGTTTTCCATTTGTACTTATGTTCTTATTTTCTCAGGATCAGGTTCCATTTTGTGAGGAATCAATGCAATATTTTCACATCTATATATCTCTATAGCTATAGCAATATATATATATATATATATATATATATATATATGTAGAGAGAGAGAGGGATGAAACTTGTTCACACATATTTGGCATTCATCTTGGCTTAATTTAAGATGTTTTTTTTTTTTATCTCAGACTTTCCAGTATATGTCTTATTTACTTTTCGTGTGCCATTTTGGTTTTAATTTTAAATAAAAATAAAACAAGAATATGTAACTTTCTAAAGCAATGTTGAATGTACACAACTTTGAACAATCTGGATCCAGCATTGTTTGTTAGATACCCTGCTTAGCTTCATACATGGAGAAAAACTTTCTTGCCATCATGAAACCAACTTTTTTAACATTTTTTTGTGTCATACTTTCTATCCATTTAGAGCTTCCATCAATCACCAGGTCTACCAGCTCCTTTCCCCAACTTAGGACTGGGGCCAGAGTGGATCTTAAGGGCATCCTGGGGGTCATGGTGGTGACTGGCTTTGCCAGGGAGATTTTGTTTTTATTTATCGACTTAGTCTCAGTTTTTCCCAGGCATACTTAGATTTATAGCAGAATATCACACAGAGAAACATTGCAAGATACAACAGTGAGTCTTTTTTAAGTTCACAATACCTTTAACAATGGCAGTGAAAAACAATTGCTGGAAAGCAAGCTCCACCACCAGACCACCACATGTGTAAATATACTAAGTTCACAATCATGCAACATTGGGGCTAAAGAGAAAATTCCTTAACCCCACAGTTCCACAGTCATGTTGATTTTAGTTACAACAGTTTGACTAAATATCGGAGTCAATTAAAATACTTCAACTATTCCTACTTTGTGCTTAACTGATGTGATCATATCCATGTGCCCTTGCTGATGCCACATTTACACACAGCATATATGCTTCATCATGCCAAACTGGTCATAAGTATTACTCCCAGTCGATTGAGTTGTAATGAAAGTAAAGACACAGTTTGAAATAAAAGATTATAAACTCTATTTTTGCCCTTTTTAGTTTAGTTTATGGCCTAAATAAACCGGTAATATAGCATTTGAACATGTGTGTGTGTGTATGTGTGTGTGTGTGTGTGTGTGTGTGTGTGTGTGTGTGTGTGTGTGTGTGTGTGTGTGTGTGTGTGTGTGTGTGTGTGTGTGTGTGTGTGTGTGTGTATGTGTATTTTGCAAACCCAAATCTCTGAATGTACTTTCTGTTAAAATATTTGCAGTCTTCACCAATATCATATTTAAAGCTAAGACTTCTGTCATTAATACACAGGGTCTCAGTCCAGCGCATCATTTTCTGGCAAAAGTTCTGTGATTTTGCTCTTTCTGAAATGACAGTATTCGCTGTACACACATGTATTTCACAAGCAGCTCATCCTCATCTTCTAAATTAGTGACTGAATTGTCTGAACTTCTGTTTGCATCAGTTAAAAGCAAATACTTTCACTGTCCATTTCATCCTTTTGTTTGTTTGAAAAAATAATTTAACAATTTGTGTGGGTTATAGAGTAATATGACATTGGATGAGCTACTGATCTGGCTGCCAATGTTATTACATTTTAGGGGAGGGGTTCTTATTTTAAAAGTGGCAAGAAGCCAAACTGTTTCTGTTTTGTAGTACATCTGAAAGATAACTATTTGACTAGTGTAGTAGAGATAGTTAACAAGTAATTAAAGTAATTAAAATTAGTGGGATCTGTAGCTAAGAAGTGACAAGTCATGACATTTATTAGCACAACATAGCATGACTTCTCACTTCTACCCCACAAATATAGCAATGGAACATGGTTAACCAATGCATGTCCTATGACTATACAACCTACACTCTTGCAGTTGGTTGCCCTCAGTAACCAATCATAGTGCTTAGCCAGCAATCCTTAGTCATATGACAAAAGACTATCAGGGACTACAAATTCAAGGACAGTTTTCTCTTGCAGGTATGTCTTTTATTTTACTTTCTGCCAGAAAACCAAATAGAACTGTGGACATTGATAATAGCAGACTCTATCAACAGCAGAATAGACATTTTTTGTACTTTTATCACCGTTGATGTGGGGGGGGGTGTCACTGTAATAACAGTTTGAAATACATTACTGGAACTACTTTTGGTGATTGAAAATGATATCTAAAAGTGTTCATCTGTTTGGGAGGCAGTCAGCAGATGAAAACAAAAGGCATTTAGGGTGATACAGTAACATCATCATTTATATGGCTTGCTGGGGAGAGGGCACAGCATAATATTTGAAAGTTCCAGAGTGAAATATATTTGCTATAACTTTTGTTTTTCAACTTTTCTGGTAAGAAACTATATAGACTTGTGGGCAGTGGTAACAATATACATTGCCCATGGCACAATACACTTTTTATTTAATTTTTATGGCAGCCAACATGTGGGGGTGGAGAATGCTATAGAAGCAAGTGGAAATGCATTACACTGGCTGTTATTCCATCCCCTTTGTCAATAACACATGAGAGGTGATTGTTAGGATTGGCTGCCTGTATGCATGAGTGAGTGGGTGCAGGCTTTGTAGAAAAGTAAAAGGCAACTGCATGATCACAACCAAATGATTATTAATATGGTTTGTTGGGGTGGGGGCGGTATCTATCAAAGAGCAACTCAGCTTTGTATTTATGATAGTCATTCTCAGTAAAAGGTAGTGTATACCCTTCAGAAGGCCACATTCCACTGGGACTATGTATGTGGTTTGTACCCAAGTATCTTATTAGAAGTCCCTAACATGTTCACTGTGAGCGTGCTTTTGGAGAATCGATGTATGTTCTCTTATATACAGCGAGTAAATTCAGGTGTTTCAAGTTGTTTTATTTTTCCTCACAGACTGACTCTATGATTGTTTTCCACCTGAGGGCTAATTGACCTCTGTACAAAAGGCTGGGTAATGTTAGTGTTTAGTATATATGTACTAAATTTTCATTATGTCAGAAGTAAAAAACCCTATATATTTTACCAGAAATATATATTGTTTTGTTGCAACATGCTGTGGCTACAATGCCATGCTTTCAGTGATTTAAGCTGTAGAGTCAAATTTAGGTATGCTGCACTGGAAGGCTTGTGTTTAAAACTGCAGTTTTAAGTGTGTTTTGTAACTGAGTACTTGTTTTTATTACCTGGAAGTTTCATATTGAAATATCAAACAGGGACACAGTTTGTAGCTGTTGAAAGATAGGCCCGGGTGGTTTTATTTCATGTGTCTTTACTGCCACCGACTTATATTTTGCATTACAGTCAGTTTTAATTTTGAGTGTTGTAGTCAGTTTCTGTGCAATACAATCAGTATAGTAATGATGAAAAATATCTCTTTGTTGAATTGTCAATATACAAGAAGTAAAAGCTTTGTACATTTATCCAGATTGGTTTCACTTGTAACTTGCTATGGCTACAATAATATGTTTTCAAACAGTAAAAGTTGTATTAAAATACAGATGTGTGTTGCACTAGAAGTAGTGAGGTTAGAATTACAGTCTTGAATGTGCATTCTAGCAGAATATACTGCTGTTATTACCTGAAAGTTCTGTAATGAAATCTCAAAGGGAGGCAACTCTAGCCTTTCAAAGACAGGTTGTGCCGCAATCTGACATTGTTCATTTCACTCTGTTTTCACTTTGAGTTCTGTGGTGAACCTGAGCTTAGTATACTGAGTACAATAATGTCTTAAATTACTTGTTCTGTGAGTTGTCAATATCTTTGTATTCCACCAGGAAATATATATATATATATATATATATATATATATATATATATATATATATATATATATATTTTTTTTTTTTTCAGTTTTAATATGTTGTGGCTACAGTGCCACGCTTTCAAGCAGCTAATATTGTGGAGTCAAATTCAGAGGTGCTGAAAGTTAGTATTACATTTTCAGGTGTATCTTATAGCTAAGCACATATTACCTGAAAATTTCATGACATCAAAACAGTGGTATAAATATAGCCTTTGAAAGACTGGCCTCAGTGGCTGTAGTTCTTATGCCTTTGCTGCCATCATAAACATTTCACATTATACATGGTTTTCCTTTTGGGTGATGTGGCAAACTCAGTATGCTGAGTACAATAATGGTTCAACATATTTCTATGTTAAACTTTAAATTGTAAATACATCAGAAATAAAACTTCTCTGCATTTCATAGAAAAAGCATATATTTTTCATTTATAATATACCATAGATATACTGCCATGCTTTCAAGCAACTACAATTGTGCAGTCAAATTCAGAGATGTGCTGTACTAGCAGTTCTGAGGTTAGAAATGCAGTCTTATGTGGATGTTTTACCTGCCAGTCCTGATGTATTTTCATCTAAAAGTTTCATAATGAAATTTCAAAGGGGCATATATATATTTTTTAAAGACAGGCTGATGTGGCTTTAGTTCATATGTCTATACTGCCATATTATGTCATTTTGCATTAGACCTAGTGTTCATTGTATGTATTGTAGTCAAATTCTGCTCAAAACTGAATACAGTAATGACCACAATACATCTTTATTGAGTTGTAAATACATGAAAAATAAAAATCATGTTTAATTCTCCTGAACACATACTTTTTTTGTCAATAGACTTTTGACACTTCTCCCCTAGTTTAAAAGTTTGTGTGCAGAAAATCACAGTGCAAGAAGATAAAGTTGTGCATTTGTTTTTATAGCTGGAACCAGTAGCTTAGTGCATTTCCTAGCTAAGTACCTGGACATATTATTCTGAGAAAGTTTTCTGTAATATGTCTTACAGTTACAGATAAATAGTCCATTATAACTAGGTAGGGTCTACTACAAATGCTGATGTGCTAGTAGCTCACAACACACTTGTTCATTGTCACTTGCTCAAGAAGGCAAGTGCTCTAACTCCCACTAGGCCAATCTTCCTTAAATACTTATCATTCCAACACCAGGCCCTATAAGATCTTATAGTCCTACCACAGCCCTAACTCTAACCCTAAAACTTCTACCTAGTTCCTAAACTGAATCCTCACTCCTTTATCCTAAAATTCCACTCCCCCTCTTTAAATTTAATGTCCCTGATTACTCCATAAACCTAAAACTCCACTCCACCTCCCTAGTCCTAAACTCCTCAATCACTCTGTAAACCTAAGCATCCACCCCCTTAAGCTAATTTCCACAATCACTCACTAAATCTAAACTCCCCTCCTGTTCCCTAAACCTAAAACTCCCATGCTGCACTTCAACCCTAAACTCCCCTCATGATCCCTAATCTTAAAAGTCTCCTCCCACTTCCTAACCCTAAAACTTCAATCGCACTCCCTAAACCTAAACCTCCCACCCATACACTGCCCTTATCTACACTACCAACCGTATCACTCCCTCCCCTACGTATTCAGGTAGGGTTCTGTAAATGCTTGCCCAAACTCATATTCGAGTTCAAGTGTGAATTGCAGTCTGTATGAACTACAAGGTGTTTGAGTCTCTGGCTTTGCAACAGTGGTCTTTGAATGCTTGGTACTCAAGTGGTTGCAATACTAACTTGCTAAGTATCACCAGTGTCTTATACAGCAATTTGGATGATGTTCTTCATCTCACATTGCTGCAGTCCTTACACTTGGCTAGTCCGCTGTCCTCGGTCGGCCCGAATATCAAAGTATTAGGCTGACGTCGGTCACGGCGCTTAAGACTGACATCAGGACGTCAGGGTACAAATGCGCATGACCGACGTCATATCCTCAGTCTTTTTTGCCGCATGGTCCGATGCAGAAGTAGCGTTGCAAGTGCCGTTCGGCGTTCTGAAATTTTTCGAATTCGGAGTTTCAGACCGAGTCAAAGTTAGCTAAGTACCCCGTTGGGGAATATTTTAGTTTTTTCTTGCCTCAGTGGTTTACCGGATGTCAGAAAAAGTGAATAACTGTATTTCTTGTGGGAAGCAGATACCACATAGGGATTATCATACTTTGTGTATTCCTTGTTTGGGGCCTGAGCACGACGTTGTTGGGTGTCGCTTTTGTGCTAGGTTCAATAAGCGCACTATTGCGAAGGTTAGATTGTGCCAGGTTGGTCTTGAAGCGGTGCAATTATAATATGCCGCCGGATGCTCCGGCCGCTTCTTCAAGAAGCGCAAGGACAAAGCAGCTAAACCCAGGCAAGAAGAGTCGTCCGTGCGGACGCCGGTTCTTTAGAGGTCAGTGGTACCGGTGGTTCCCGGAGGCTTCTCTGGAGTCCCAAGGAGACTTTGATTTTGCAGGATGTGGCCTCTCAGGAGGCAGGTCAGGCTGAAGGGGCTTCTCAGGTTACTGTACTCCCTCCCTTCCTAGGGTGGTTAGGCCCTCTCCTTCTGTTTCCAAGGCTTCTCCCAGAGGCAGGCCAGGTTTAGCTTCTGTTGGTGTCACTCCTAGTTCTACAGGATCTGTGCCCAAGAAGCACATGCTTAAAATGGCAGAAGATTTAATTACTTTGATTAGGGGTTCTTTGCCTCCTCCTGATAAGAGGCCTAGGGTGGAACCAGAGTTGGGGAGTTTTGAGCAGGCTTCGGATGTTTCAGAGTCTTCGGCTGAAGACTTGCAGGAGTACTCTCCTTATTCTGACTCTGATGCTGATGATTCGACTCCTTCTGCTTCTCCTCCAGAGGATTTTTCTTTTTCAGAGACTCTTCATTCCATGAGGGAACATTTTAAGTGGGAAGGTCAGGACTTCTCTGATTCCAGAAAAAGGCTTAGGGAATTTTTGCTTTTGCCCCAGCATAGGCCTTTGGCTATACCACCTGTTCTGGATGTTGTGGAAGATGTGTTTGCAGAGGCTTCACTTAATCCTGATTCTTTGCCTCCTGCTCCTGTTAAACCGGATAGGTATTACAGGGTGCCTGAGGCTCATAAATATCTTTATAAGAGTCCTAGGGCGGACCCAGAAACTATTAGTCAGGGACCTAAGGGTGTCAAGGCCTCTGTTGTAAAAAATCCGGTTCCTCCAGATAAAGAGGCCAGAGCTTTGGATAGATGGGGAAAGAAAGTTTGTACTTCTTCCACCTTAGCTATGAGGGCTTTGAATTGCCAGTTTCACATGTTGAAATATCAAAACTATCTTCTTTCTCAATTGAAGTCTAAGGTAGATGCTCTGGCGGAAGGCATTGAGTGTAAAGAATTACAAGATTTGGTACATGTCTCTGAACAGGTGGGTAAGCATTCTTTACAATGTAGTTTTGATGCTGTACAGGCCTCGTCTAGGGTGGCTGCCACTGGGTCAGTTCTTCGCAGGCACGCCTGGCTGAGGGATCAGAATTTATCTGACCATGTTAAGACAAGGATTTTGGATGCTCCTTTACAGTCTGATGTGTTGTTTGGTTCACCTGTGGAGTCAGTCTTGAAGAAAATGGAAGACAAGGCTAAGTCTATGCAGGCTGTTAAAGATTTTTTGCAAGTTCAGCCTCCGAAGTTTAGTAGGAATTGGCCTGCTAAGGGGTGGACGTACCCTTCTTATGATTCACAGTCTAGGGGTAGATCTAGACGTGGTAGGGGCAGAGCTCAGAGCTCCTTCAGACCTAGAACAGGGAGTTCAGTTGCACAATCTTCGGGTGAAGGCAGGGGCCAGTCCTTTCGTAAACAGGCCCAATGACCTACCTTTTCAGCTGCCAGATCCTTCTTGCCTGGCAGCACCTTTGGGAGGAAGGTTGGCACTCTTCAAGGAAAATTGGAGTTTGATTACCCAAGACAGATGGGTGTTGGATATCATACACCAAGGTTACAAGTTTTATTTCCATACCTTGCCTCCTTTCAAAGGCATGAAGGACGTTCCTCCTCAGCAAAGACCAGAGGCTCACAAACAAATTTCTCTGCTGCTTCAAATAGGGGCCATACAACCGGTCCCTCTGCCAGAAGTGGGCCTAGGATTTTATTCTCGCCTGTTCCTAGTACCAAAGAAGGGGAACACGTGGAGACCAATTTTGGATTTATCTATCCTCAACACTTATCTGGACATTCCCAAGTTCAAAATGTTGACGTTACAGCAGCTTTTACCTCTGCTGGGCAAAGATCACTGGATGGTGACTCTGGATCTCAAGGAGGCTTACCTTCATGTTCCTATCAGGCTAAGTTGCAGGAAGTATCTGCGTTTTCGGGCTGGGACTTCTCATTATCAGTTCTCTGCATTGCCCTTTGGCTTATCTACTGCGCCCAGAGTATTCACGAAGGTTCTGGCTCCAGTGATAGCTTTCTTCAGGCTAAAAGGAATACAGATCTATCCTTATTTGGACGATTGCCTGATTCTGGCCCAAGGAAAGGACGAACTTCTTCATCATTTACAGTATGTGATAGCAGTGCTAAGATGCCTGGGGTATTCTGTGAACGAAATAAAGTCCAGTCTAGTACCCTCTCAGGACATGTGCTTTCTGGGTGTGAGACTGAATACAGCATCCCAGATGGCCTTTTGACCCCGGACAAACAAAAGAATCTTTCTCTTTACTTCCATCAATTGTCTCATCAGTCCAGGCTGACTGCAAGGACAGTCCTTTAAGCCTTGGGGTTCATGGCATCTTGTATTCTGGTGCTTCCCAATGCCAAACTGCAGATGAGGAAGCTACAATGGTATCTCAAAAATGTATGGACACAGCACTGCCAAGATTTGGACACTGTCATTCAGATAATACCTTGCATTCAAAAGGAATTTTTGTGGTGGGCTCAGGAATGTCACCTAAACAAGGGACTCTCTGTGACCCGGCCAGAGGCGAGTCAGATTCTAACGACAGATGCCTCAGACAAAGCTTGGGGAGCTCATCTAAATGGAAAGTGGGTACAAGACACGTGGCCTGCCAGACTTCAACATCTACTTATCAACTTGAAGGAGATGTTAGCAGTCCAATTTGCATTAATAGCTTTCAAGGATTTACTTCTTCCAGGGCAGGTGTTGGTTCTAACAGACAACACAACTGTCATGTGGTACATCAACAAGCAAGGGGAACACATTCTTATCCTCTATGCAGACAAGCAATGATTTTGTGGGAGACTGCTCTCAGTTTACAGCTAAATCTTCAGGCAAGGTTTCTGCCGGAGCACAGAACTCCTTAGCAGATGTGTTGAGCAGACAAATTATGGATCCCCACGAGTGGAAATTGGATCCTCATGTATTTCAGAAATTGACAGTGTTATGGGGAACTCCAGACATAGATCTGTTCGCTTCTCCACTAAACTACCAGCTGCCAAAGTTTTGCACAAAAGGTTTCATCCCACAGCTTGGAAAGTGGATGCTCTTTCATTCAATTGGAGCAATCTTCATGTGTATGCCTTTCCACCTCTGCCTCTCCTCCCAAAGGTACTCCTGAAGGTCAGACAGGACAAGCCAAAGATGATTTTAATAGCTCCAGATTGGCCTCAACAGCACTGGTACCCATTACTGAGAAGTCTGGTGCGGAGCCTCCATGGCCTTTGCCTTCAATTCCACACCTGCTGTCTCAGGAGAACAGTCATTTACTCAATGTCAAACTTCACTCTCTTCACCTAACAGCCTGGCATATTCTGTTTTAAACCCTGAAGGGTCTCAGCTTCCACAGCAAGTTTTGAATGTTATTTTGGAGGCCAGAAGGCCTAGTACAAGGAAAGTGTACGCAGATAAATGGAAGAGATTTTTATTTTGGAGTACAGCAAAGGAATTTGATGTTTCTAAGCCCAATTTAAGTGTGGCTCTTCAATATCTTACTGAGTTACTGGACAAAGGTTTGTCCTTCTCTTCTATTAAGGTTCATGCTGCAGCAATTTCTGCTCACTATGACTGTGACCCACCATTGTTTTCTCATCCTTTGTTTAAGCAATTCCTTAGAGGGGTAAAGAATATAAGACCCCCACGTAGAAGTCCTACTCCTGCTTGGGATCTCAATTTTGTGTTGGAGAAACTCACTCTACAACCTTTTGAGCCTGCAGCTACTGCCGAGTTGAAATATTTATCATGGAAGACTGCTTTTTTGTTGGCCATTACCTCTGCAAGAAGGGTTTCTGAATTACAGGCCCTTATGGCGGTTGAGCCTTTCTTAATTTTCCATAAGGATAGGGTATCTTTGCGTACTAATCCTTCCTTTATGCCTAAAGTGGTTTCTAGTGTGGCTTTAAACCAAACTATTCATTTGCCTACTTTTATGCAAACCCCAAAATAAAGGGGAAAAGATTTTGCACACTTTGGATATACACAGGCAGTTGCGATATTATTTGAGCAGAACTAAAGGGTTCAGGCAGTCTCAGCAGTTATTTGTTTCATTTGCTTTGGGTTCTCAGGGCAAGCCTGTTTCAAAACAAACTATTTCTAAGTGGATTGGGTTTTGTATTGCTTTCTGTTATTCCCATCATGGTAAGGAGATTCCAGCTGGGATTAGGCCTCATTCCACTAGGGCTACTGCCACTTCTACAGCTTTTTAAGGGGTGGCAACTAAAGATATTTTGGAGGCAGCTACTTGGAGTTCAGTGCATACTTTCTCTAAGCATTACCACCTTCCACTTTACTCTAAATCTAGGGCTGGTTTTGCCACTGCAATTTTACAGGGCATTTTGGCAGCTCCTACTGCTTTATAGTTTTGCCATCCTCCCTTACCTCTGCTTTGGGATTCTACCCAAGTGTAAGGACTGCAGCAATGTGAGATGAAGAACATAGTACAGTTTTGTACCTACCATAAATGTAGATGTTCGAAGATCCACATTGCTGCAGTCCAATTTACCCTCCCTCCTTCCCCTCTGTACTTAGAGGCGGTTGTGTGGTTTGGGTTGTAAATATTGTGGATATTGTATATATTGTACATATGATTAGTGCAAGGGTGGTTGGTTGTTTTTTGCTGTCTTTTGGTTTTGACCTTTCTTTTAGGGTCTTCTGACATCTGGGGCAAGAAAAGACTGAGGATATGACGTCGGTCATGCGCATTTGTACCCTGACGTCCTGATGTCAGTCTTAAGCGCCGTGACCGACGTCAGCCTAATACTTTGATATTCGGGCCGACCGAGGACAGCGGACTACCCAAGTGTAAGGACTGCAGCAATGTGGATCTTCTAACATCTACATTTATGGTAGGTACAAAACTGTACTTTTTGCTTTTGGTATTAATTTCAGGAAAAAATGCATATTTTGTATTTTTTCAAGATGTCTTACTCACTATGTATCTGAATCATGTTATTGACATCTTTTGAATGGAATGCAACCCAAGAATAATACAATTTTCCAGAAACAATAATATTTTCAGTCACTTTTATATGTTTTGGCAAAATATGCATATTTTACATGTTTGTAATTCAGATTCTGTTTTCCCTAAAATATATTAGGCTGCGAAAATAAAATAAAAGTGAAATTATCAAGGAGGCTTCTCCTGAAAATTTAATAAAATATCTTAAAGGAGTAAAGAGATATTATCATTTGAAGTCGGTGTGGAATTCAGGCCAGAATGGCCTTTGTGAATTGACAGAGAAAAAAATTACAATATATTAATTTTAAACAAATATGAAGGTTTCAGATCTAATGAAAGTAAAATAAACACAAGTAATCAAAATCATAAATATATGGCGTTGGCTTGATTTTAGACCTAAAAGTAAATATGTGTTTCTATACAAATGTGATCTTTATATTCTTTTTATATGCTGAGGAATTAAAATGTCATTACAATTTTGATTTCTTTTCATTAAACTTTAAGATGTATCAGCTCCTTTGTCTTTGAGGATAGGAGCATAGTTGATTGAAGCTTTATAGATAATTATGTCAGTAACATTCCATGAAAATGTCATGAATAAATGTTGAAATGCTTTGGAGATATAAACTTTTAAATGCAACAAAGAAAAACAGGGAAAACCCAATATTCTATGGGGCAGACATTCTGAAGATGCTCAGCATTTAATAGGTTAATAAACCAAATTTATGAATACTTATTCTCTTTTTTGTTCCCTGTCACTGCTGTTCAGTGGCTGCCTAGATGCTCTACCAATAGCTGTAGTCCTACTCTTCATAACACCAAATGGGTGGGAAGGGGTCTATGACCGCAGTGTCTGAATGGTATTAGTCTTTGGCTGAGGCCATTGTTGGCAGTCATGGAGAGGGTCACAAAACAAAGCCAGAAGCATCACCACCCCCCACTGCTCTGACTTTCTATTTGCTAGGCTGGGTGGGCAATGAGGTATGTTCTATGGGACCATGACCACTGCAGGCCCTAAGGCAGCCATGCCTCATTGGGTATATGCACATTCCTAGACCAGGAACCTTCCCCACTCCTGGCCTCCACCATGTCTTGATGGCATATCTGTCCTTAAGCCCATGGAGCCTTCACCAAGATGGGCACAACCATTCTCCCTGCTAGCTCTGTCAAGCACTTAAGCCATGAATCAAACTCAGATCATCTGGGCTGTAGTCAGGGCTTCATCTCTGTACACTGCTGGAGCTGGCACTCCTGAATTCTTTATTTGAAATAGGGCAATGCCTACATTCATGCTTATAATAATACCAGGAGCAAGATAGCATCTATTCAGCTGATTCCCTTTTACTTTGAGCTATGCATTCATGACCTGGTTTTCTTTTACACATTCTCACCACCAGGCAGTTTTGCATTGCTTCGCATCAGTTTGAATACCGACAGATTCCTTTGGTGTCATTTTGTCTCTCTTTTGCCCCAGTTTAATATTACACTCATCCATTCTTTTGCAGTTTGTCTCACTAGTATTATTTTTCATCATCATCATCATCATCATCATCATCATCATTATTGTTATTTTGCTGTGCACACATTCATAGCTTTATAAAGTGTTAAATCTATTTCAGTTAGAAGTTTGCTTCTTGGGTTCCACTTTTTATGCCCCAGACAATTCTGCATCTCAGAAATGAATCATGCAGCTCACCAAACTCACATTTGTTTGCACTATTGTCTCAGCTTATTTGCATATGCATCAGTTTTGTCTTGTGACCCTTGGTTTCCGGCAAATAAATAAATAAATCAGATAATTTTCTTAGAGTCACAGTAATACTTAAACCTCTTTTTATGACTGCTAATAAGTTTGCTGCTCACTCACTCACTAGTAATGGTAAGTGTATTAAATACCTTTATTGTAATGTCTGTAGCCAAGTGAAAAAATGCGGTAACTTGTACTTCATTGCTGATTTTATTATGCCAATTACAACACACACAAAAAAAAAATTCAACTTTTGTAGCCATTACATTTTCTGGTAAAGCTCCCTTAAGAATTGGATGATTTAATGCTAAAACTGGTGCCATTGTTAAAATGTGACTGCTTTTGAAATGTAGTGGTCTGGCTTTAGCTTAATGTAGTCAAATGTCCTGTTTTCCTATTATAAATGTAGGGGGAAATGGAATTATTATCTGGGAAGCATCTGGACCTTGAATAGGCATTCTATGACATTTCTTATTTTCATTTCAGTGCTTATATTTTTGTTGGTTTTGTTCTTTTTGGCATTAGTTTATTGAAAATAACAAGAAATTGTCATATCTACCTCTGGATTTTACCAAGTGGTCTAATGCAATGTGGTATGCAAATTTTACGTCTTTTATTTCCTTTCATCATTTGTGGTTGGTAGCTGCCTTGGCAATTCCAGCCCACTCACCTTGTCGTTTACATTTGCTGTAACTAAAACTGCATCCATACAGAATACTTAAACTGACAGCAGTCTACCTTAAATTACTTCCTTTAGGCTCTTTTTTGCACTGCCACTAACTATTTACAGGTAGTATAATTGAGAGAGAGACACACACACACACACACACACACACACACACACACACACACACACACACACACACACACACACACACACACACACACAGGAGAGGCAGACTGATACATCTGAACAGCTTACTGACATGGCAGTGAACTGCACAATGATGGAAAATCATGTAATATGCTGAATGCTCTTGCACTTTAAATACTTGGTATTTCAAGTGGGACTGATTACTACTTATATCTGACAATCAAAATAAAGCATTTAAGCTGACCACTATCAGACACTACTAGAAACATTAGTAAAATAAAGAGAATCATATAATTAAAATAGATTATTTTATGTTTGATGTTTAATGTTTTTAATACACCTGATAATATTTAAAGATAATTGGAACTGATCAGCATCAGTGGCATACAGAGATAAAACCTTAATTATAACTCAGCTTTGCTGGGTGATGGGCTTGACAAGGTAGAAAATGATGAAAGGGCAGATCTGGTCTGGGTGTTAGAGGTGTGCACTGAGGGGCACACTTGCAAAGCATAATTTCACAGTAAAGCAAGAAAACTGTCTGTGATGTCTCTAAGTAGGCAAAGATTTTCCTGGTGACTTATGGCCCTTGCATAAGAGATAGCCCAACACTGAATTAATTTAGTTCTCTTCCCAGTTTGGAGTTTTGCAGCATCATCATGATGTTTAAACACTTTGGGCCAGGGTTATCAAGTGAACAGACCATAACTGACAGGGTGAGGGAGGAAACTGAATCATAGAAACTGCAACTGTTTCTTTCAGAGGCTGGCTTGACAAGTTAGAGGAAGGTAATACCCCAATATGGTTGAAGTATCCCTTATAGGCAACTTCAAGCCATGAAGTGATGGTCTTAATGAGTCACGCTGTCACCCCCCAAAAGGCAGGAGCAACTACCATTTCCCAACTGCTCACCTAACTCAGCCACTAATCATAGCTTTGGTCTTCACCAGAGATTACTGTAATGACCTGTCATACATGTATGTCATCTACTGCCCCTTATCCCACTCCTGTTGGTGTCTGGCTGCCAATCAAACCAAGGTCACCTGAGGTCATAATCAGACTTAAATTCCTATATGCCCGTGGACCTAGCAGAAAGCAACAATATGAGGGAAACCTGGCATTTAAAATGTAAAAGTATCTCAATTGACTGCATTCTTAAAATTGCTGTACATCATTCTAATTCTGTTGCTATGACTATCATGATAATACTCAGATTGCTAGAAGAGTCCGTGTACAATTTTACTAATATGGAAGATACAGTAGTATTTCTGATTCCATTTGAAGCCATAAGTCTGTTAGATGTTTGCTACATAGGCAGTCAGAGAACTATCTTCTCATAATCTGTGCAAGAAAAGTTCATAGAACAGTGGCTGTTGAGGACTTTTGAAAAAATCTGTGGCACGTTTTCTTTGCTTTATATAATCAGGAGAAGTAACTGAGCAATAGGTGTCAGGCAAGTGGGCCATCTGACTGTGTCAAGGAGAAGTCAGTAATATCCATAATGCTTAATGCCTATCTGGTCTCCAAGTATTATCAAACACTTATAATTATAGGATGAAACAGTGATGTAACCAAGAGCTACATGACCATTACAGGGACGTGTTGACAAGAAACTTTTCCAGCTGCAACTATCTTCTGTTGTTACATCTAGCACTTCCTCTGTCTTGTATGCAATCCACCCTAACTAGTACCTTAAGATATTCCCTTACTTTCTCTCTATCCTGTAGTTGATGGTTACCTCTTTAGCAATACCCGCCAATCTATTGTTCTCTCCCCCTCTGTCTAATGTTAGGCTTTAGGTAGCACAGGTGTTCTCTTATTCTCATTTTCCTTGGGTTATAGCTTTCCTCCTGTATCAACATGCTGTTTACTACTCTTTCCCATTCATCTCTCTCTACATGTCCAACCTATACCTCTCCATCATTATGTTCATTCATCCTTCTAGCCTCCCAAAGGATCTTAAATATCCAGTCAGACCTCTTAGTTCTGTTTAAATAGTTAACGCCCAATCCTTCTAGTGTATAAATACCTCTTCTTTCACCTGCTCAGCTACCAGTTATAACTGCAGTCTTTCCTTACAAGCCTTTATACAATCTCCCTTTTTTACCATGATACACAAAACTATGCTTTTCTTTCAGTCTTCTTCTAATATACCTGTGATGATGTGAGGTATTACCAGCTATGCCAGGAGAAATAGGGCAATAGATGTGTAACATATGCCAGCACAGCTAGCTGGAATTTTGTGAACAATTATATGGCATTCATGTATCAAACTGATTTGTACAGATGCTTGTGTTGAAAATGTATTTGTAAAGCTGCTTTTGTTAAAAAAAGTACCAACAGTGGGCCCTGACTGTACTGTAACTGAATTAAATATATATGTTAATAGAGGATACTGGAAGAGAAGAGGTTAAGCTCAGCTCCAGCTAACTTTGGAAAATAATAAGAAATTAAATTATTGGGCCTAGTTTTGAATAAAACCAGAGACTGTAAGAAGTATGGTTTATTAGCTCCTGTAGGGAGAGCGGAAGTGTTTATGGTTTTATCACTTCCAGGAGCTGCAGCAGATCTTAGCAAGGATGTGTGTGTGTGTGTGTGTGTGTGTGTGTGTGTGTGTGTGTGTGTGTGTGTGTGTGTGTGTGTGTGTGTGTGTGTGTGAGTCTGTATTAATAACACATAGATGCTAAATCCTGGCAGTTTCTAGCAATGGGGTTGCATGGGAACCAGAGGTCAGATGGCCAGATATATGTGATTTCATTCTGGAATCCATCATTAAAATAATGTTTAATACTAGGTGAGACTGAAGAGCACTCTGTTTTGGAAACCTGACACAGAAGGATCACTCACCTACTTCATCTTGCCTTGTGCTAGTAAGTGAACAAGGAATAGTAATTCTTAAGATTAGTCCGGAAAATATAGTGAGATTATTTAAGTACTGTTTTTCTGTATCTGTGCAAATCTATTCATCTGTGTTATTTTAATATTTCCTGTGGTTGAAACTCTGGTGTTTATTGTAAATAGATATTTAGTATTTTCATATTATTTTATTATTTATTATTAAATATATTTAAACTTTGACACATTGTGTCTGGTCCTTTAAATAATATTTTAACCTTTGAGAGTACTAATATTTATTTGTTGACTCTGTAGCCACTCCTGAAAGCTTTACTGCATTGATCAAAACACTGCCATTTGTATTAATATTAATTTCACTCAGAATAATTGGGTACCTTTGTTAAGAGCCTTAGAGTAGCTGGCTTTGGATTGTCTGGTGGGAGTAAGTACCTTATAGCCTGGGAAGAAAGGGGCCTAGCTGGTAAATCTGTGCCAGCCTCTCTCAGGTGTGTGTGTGTGTTGTGTGCACATGCAAGTCAAATCTCCAAAAGTGTGTGTGTCAGCTGCTTGGACCAGGGACACAAAAGCACTGGTTTCACAGAGAGGGTTCTGGAGGATGTGGCTTGAACAATCAGATGAGGACTCAACTCTCCAACTGTGCCAGTGTAGAGTCTCACTGGGGCCCTGGAGAGAGAGAGAGAGAAATCCAAACTCTGGAGTGAGTGTGTTCCCTGTATGCTGTTAAGGGAAATTGTGCTTGATGCAAAGAACTACATCTGGAAATGCTGTGTATATCTATGTTTGTTCCAAGTGAATCTCCCTCTCCAGTGTCAGTGCTGAGGATTCAGGCTCCTTGATTACTGGTCCAGAGAGAGGATGTCACAATACTATCTCAAAAAAAATACACTAATTTTTCTAAATCTCTGTGCAGGTCCACCATGAAAATATAAATTATTAATAATCTCTTCTTCTTACCTTCAGCATTTATCCATTAATACTCCCAGCATTATATCTCTATTGACATAAACTAACACTTATGGATGTGGGGCAATTATTTTGATTCTTAGGTGCTTGCTGTGCAGACATAGTTTCTAGAGTGGATCACTGACACTTGCAGTTAGTTTAGAACCTTGGTTCAGGGATGCTGGCCTGTTTCTGAAGATCATTTGACATCACCTCTAAGCATTATGATATGTAATAACAGGGTAGTGCTGGAGAAGAATTTCAGTGCTACACTATTAATGGATGAGGATTTACAAAATGAGAGAACAGATTACTTACAGACCTGTTTAGCTCTTTGTCAGTCTATAATCAACCTCAGGAGATTATAGGATCATGTTATAAATATTAGGTGCCAGATATTTTATAGGAATTCAACCCTGAGGAAATCTCTATCCCATTTGATTAAAGAGTGCAGGGAGTTGTACAACTCATAATTACTAGATTTTCTGAGTGATACTTTGCTATTGAAAGAAACAGAATGTTGCTTGTAAGGGAAGAGACATTGCCCTCATGCAGGAGAGCCCCTCTGCACTTTTTTTTACTATAACCATGTGTGATCATACTGCATCAAAAGGGAAAAAAAACACCTTCTCTTCATGCAGCAAAGGAACATTTTTCAGTGGGTTAGGCATTGTGAAGGATAGGGTTTTCTCCAAGTTGAGTAGTTTCCTCCAATCTCTGAATAAATACTGGTTGGCTGGCTATGCTACAGTTTGTCTATGCATACTGCATTTACTCTTGTCCTTGCGGCTCATGTTATGGTTAAAATGGACCCATAGACCAGTCCATTTACCAGTATAAAAAATGATAAATGTGTAATAACTAAATCAGGAACCGGTTTTCCCAACTTTTATAAATCCTACCAATTCCAAAAATGCCACCATGCAATTATTCAAAACTCCTTTAACAATAGGCTTATTTTATCTGGCCTTTGGAGGCCATTAATATTCCTGAAATGCTCACTGTCAGTTTTATGTGCTTTTGCTGATTTTAATTTTTTTTATTTATCATTTTCTATATTAATATAATATATGCTGAAGCGATAGTGTACCCTCACTTTTGAATTTCAAAAAGCACACTATAAACAAGATTACTGTAATGCTTCGTCTAAATGAAAATAATATTTGTACTGTAAAGTAATTACACTGACAACATTTTAAGCAAGTATAGATAACTAAACTATAATATCATTAGCAAGGAAACAATTACGCAATTCTTATTAACAAATCTGTTATACAAAATTAACTGTACTGCACAAAAGATACTTAAATATATCAAAATCATTAGCATTTCACTATAAAGATGAAAGCAATTACTGTACTTTAATGAATGCATGCATAGATGAAAAGGTATAAAAATAAACAGATGCATGCATTTGTATATGCATAAATAAGTAGATCAATACTACCTTAATTTTTTTTTCTGAATAGAGACATCTGTAGCCCTAAGTGATCCCAGACCAGCACCTGTCTATAGTGCTGTTTACAAAAATGTGATTTCTTCTGCTGGGTTTGCAGTACTTCACTTCAGTGATGCACACTTAAAAGTACCTTTTTTCCAGAAATCTGCACGGTAGAATGTCTGCAATAATAGATTCAACATTTCTACCTTTCTTTGTCCTCGTTCCCAATGAACACATTCAAGTTATGTCAAATGTTGACACTTTCCAGCAGTGATGTTTTCCTTTTGCACCATCAAACTTTTGGCTACCTGTCACTATCCTCTCTCTCGAATAAACAGATTCAAATGTGAATTCTTGTACTCATTTCTCAGTCTACTGACCACATGGAAATAGCAGTTTGGTCTGAAAAAGCCACTGACCTCTACAGATGTTTGGTTAAAGCTGTGCAAGATTCTGCTTCTTGCTCATACACTATTTTTTCCTCTTCATTCTTAGCTCACTGAGTCACTCAGTTTTTGCAGAAATCAAGATGCTGACAAATTGTAACACAGCTAGCAAGAAAGCCCCACAACAAAAGTTGGCATCACCACAGAGATCAGAGCATACCACTGACAACCTCTTCACGAGGGACCCATGGAAAAATATTAGTCATGTGTAGTAGGCAGACTGCCAGAGGGAACTTTCTTTCAAGATTGCCACCAGCAGTGGCTCAGTCACTTCTCCATCAGGCGTACCAAGAGAGGAACAAGGATTTTTTCTGACACTTCTCCCCAAGTGAGATACCAGGGGGGTAGGAGACAAAGGAAAAAAAGAAATCAGCCTATTAGCACATTTCTTTCCACCTGGCTGGGACATCTTGTAAAAATCTGCCATATTTAGCTGTTCATTTAAAATGCACAGTTATCATTATATAGTTCTGTTTGCTCTGTTTTTAGCCATTCTAACATATAACTTAAAAAAAAACAGTTCTTAAGAAATGTATAGGAAAGGGTCCTGGCTTTTCCTGAATAGCAAGCCCTAGGCATGCCCCTGTTCTGTTTATGTCTTAATCCAGTTTTTGAAATGGCTTTATTTTACAACTGAATGAACCCATAAACTAGGATATTCCACAAGAATTTCTACTAAACATCACTTCTTTAGCTAATAAAAAATAGCACTAATAGTATTATAAAGAATAACTATAAAGAAAGAAAAGGTTGCAGGCCTCAATGAGAAAAAAAAAGAATACACTCTTGTGTGTAGTGAAATTGTATTCTGTACAGATTTTTGCATGCAAAAAGAATAATTTTGACAGCCTAGAGGAAAGTACATTGATTTTTTACTATTATAAATAGTGAAATTACTTACTCTGTGGACTTAGCTTTGATTTTTCACAACTTTCACTTGCAAAAAGTTTTGTTCAAGCAGCATAATCAGACCAAAGTTCATCTGTTATGCATACAGTCAGCTGCATCTAGTATTTCAATTGACTGCAAATGAAATAAATGAAGATTAATAACATATTTGATTAAAGCTGTGTAGCATGTGACAAGTAAATATGGAAAAGGCACATCATCCACTTTTCCACTTCCCATGAAGTCATCATTGCTCTTTATTTTTAAACACTAGCCAATCTTTTTAGGCAGTTCCTTACACTGAAAAGTAAAAGTTGAGTTTCATTTCAAAAGAAGCTGTCAGGTATAATAAAACTACTACTTTAAATATAAAACATTCAAAAAGCAATGAACTCGATGTCACAGATAACCATTTAATAACACACTTCTAGGGCTAGAAGTGTTATTAAATAGTTATTTGTACCACTAAGATCATTGTTTTTTTTTAAGCTGTCAGTAATGTTTGATTCATATTTTCACCTGACAGCGCTGTATAATTTTAGTTGAAATACACAGTTAATTCAGCTTATATTGCATTTTTTTATTGCACATCCCCTTAGCTGAATGTACTTTTTGAGGCAGGCATCTATGTTCATTTCTGATTTATGCAAGGCACGTATATTTCAAAGTTAGGGGTGTAGCTTGAGTGCCCAAACCATGATAACTGCAGTTTAAATGTCCTCAGCTTGATTCACATCTTTGTAGATAACAAATGAGAAGCAGTCGGATGTCTCCCAATAAAATCATGGTAAATATTAGTGGGAGGAACAGGAAATATTAAAATGCCATTAAACAGCAAATCTGTGGAGAATATGTTAGATAAAATTATTGAAATCCTAATCAGACTGATGTATACAGTGGCTAGCTCATGCAAGTGCAACAGGAACCATGGAGGAGATAGAAAAGACTTGTTTCAGTGTAGACCAGATGAAAGACACACATAATAATGTTATAAGACTGATGAAGGAAACATGATGTGTCACTCATAAAATGCAAGTGAAAATGAATCAAATAACTTAAAAGGCAGAGAAAGCTGAGAATAAGTTTAGGTGAGAAAACATCTGAATACGAGACCTGACTTTTTTTTAGGATTAAACTTTAAAGGCCTGCAAGAGGAACAGCTAAATAATGTGCTGGGTAAGTCCAGGGGGCAGAACACATGGACCTGGCAAGATAACTGCACACAGGAAGAGACCTGGCAAGTAGTACTATAACTGCACACTTTTTTTCTGTCAAAGAATGATTAAGGAAGACAGACAGCAGAGGTTTTGGCTGCCACAAGGACATACAATTAAACTTATTGAAGATTACCAATACATGTAGATGTATACATTGGTACAACAAATGTAAATGTAACTCCATGTGAATTGCAGAAAGAGGCAATTTGTGGGTGCATTGTGGATGCTGGGAAGAGCACTCTGCAAACATTAAAGACAGAAGCAATACTAATTTCTGTAACTGTCATCATGTCCTGACTCTGGAATGGGCTAATTCCTCTCATAGTATTACTAACTCAAAACATTTTCAAAAATTAAAGAAAAATTATTATCTAATACTAGGAAGCCGGTATCAAGCATATGGGGAGGTTCTCTGGCAGTAAAAGCAAGGTGATGCAGTTGCATAATGCAATTACTGAAACAGATCTGTAATGTGAATGTGAGAAGGTAAATAGTTGATACAGCTGAAGATGTGAGGTGCATGGATAAGGCAGTGATTTGGGGGTGTATAAAAGGGGAGCATAAATGGGCTAGAATGGAAGAGACTGAGGTGGATGATAACAGAAGACCAGGAAGAGCAAAGAAGCTTTTCCATTACATACAGCCCTGTAGAAAAAAAGACAGTTGTTGGTGAGGCAGTAGTTTGCATGATGGTTCCGCTAGGGAAAGTAAAGGAAGTGAGGAATGAGACATCAAGCTAAAATAGCGGAGCCCTGATACAATTAAATAGTAAGAGGTGCAATATAAACTTATAGTTGTCTGTAAGACAGTATGGGTGCATGTAATGTCCAGAGTGTTTGGCAGCTCCATGTGCACCAAAAAAAGATGGGTAGTGCATAAACAAATTATCAGTAGAAGAGCAAGCCATATGGAGAAAAATAAAAAAAAACTACTTCTGGTGGATAAAGATGGAGGTTGAAAATAACAATGAGCAGATGATCAAAAATGGATGTGGTTGTGGAAAAGCTAGAGTTCAGCTAGTATATAGTGATAGTTGTTCTTGTTTCTCTACCATTTTATGAGAAATTACTTAAGCTGATGAATATCCAAGTCACATGTGGCCTGAGGTTAAACACTGCAATGTGAATGAATTAATCTATTTATTTATTTCTTGACATTTGTTGACCGGGAAATTCCACTGGGTCGGGAACCCATTTTCAGTGGAGGCCCGGGGAGAAAAGCTCCACAGACATAAAATGTTACATAGTTATTAATATACAGAGTAAGCAGTACAGAAACAGTGCAAAAAGATCCACTGTTATAAGATAATTAAACAGTTATTAGTATATAAAAGAAACTGAGACAGAAACAGTGTAAACATTGAGATATGCAAAGGGGTACCAACATATAAACATTCTAATTACAGAAGACTTATTTACATTTATTCAATTCACATGAAAGTAATCTGTCACCTTAGTATAGTTTAATATATATTATAAAATATAGAAATTAGACAAGTGTGACATACTGCTTGATGTTGAGGTATCTGTTGGGGTTGAGAGGTTTATGTTATTGAAGTTAAGGGGGGTTTGGGTTTAAGCTGTAGTTCACAGGTACAACTTGGATTGTTTAAAAAGTAGGTTTTTAATGCTGTTTTAAAGTCCGCTAGGGAGTCAAGATGAATGATAGATGTGGGAAGGCTATTCCATAGTTTGGCAATGTTATGAGAATATAGACATTGTCCTGCTCTCTTACTTGGTTTGGCAACATGAAGTAGGGTTCTGTCTGAGGAGCGAAGGGTTTGGGTAGGGGTGTATGTGTGTAAGATGGATTGGAGTGCTGGACATCTGTTTGGTTGGAAGATTAGTTTATGGGAAAAAGTTAACTGAGTATAGTAGAGATGGTGGTGAAATTCTAGCCAGGACAGGTCTGAAATAGCTTTGCAGTGATGAGAGCGGTTGGGTATGCCGGAGGCGAATTTTGATATTTTGTTAGTAGCATGATTCCAGCTTATGATAGAGGGATGTATGGAGATTGGTGAAGATGGGACTTCCATACATGAGGGATGGGATAAGTAAGGTATTGGCTAGTTTTATATTAGTTTCTTTGTTGAGGTAGTTTATGTTGGTATAGTTTGCCTAGTTTGAAATGAGTTTAATTTATTGTACTGAGTATATGTTGCTCAAAGGAGAGTTTATCATCAATTATTATTCCTAAAAGTTTTACATATTTCACCTGTTCTATTTTAGTTTTGTTGTATGAAAGTACCTTAAATTCTGTGCCTGGGGGCTTTGATGAGAATAATCGTAGTTTACTTTTTGGAGGGGTTCAGCATTAATTGGGCATCATTTAGCCAGGTTTCTATGGAGGAAAAAGCATCTTGGGTGATTGTCTGGAGGTCAGTGAAATTGTTGGAGGAGGAGATGATAGCTGAATCATCAGCATATTGAATTAATATGCTTTGTTGCATGGCTTTATTTAAATCATTAGTGAATATATTAAAGAGCAATGGTCCTAGAATGGACCCTTGGACAACACCTGTGTTGTTAGCTAGGTATTCTGATTGCTGTTTTTGCCATCTGATGGACTGCTGTCTATCACTCAGGTAGGAGGAGAACCAGGTAACCACACACTGAGAACATTCAAGTGTCTCTAAGTGTTGCAATAGCTTAGGATGTGATACTGTGTTGAAAGCTTTTGATAGGTCCAAAAGGAGTACAGAGATGATGTACAAGATGAATGTTGTAGTGTGAATGAATGACTGAGATATGGACAAAAAGAAGACCCCCTCCCTGAAGGTTTGAATGTCTTTGTATCCTAAACTGAAGGCTTCTTCTGTTTTCCTGACTCTGATGCTTTCATGATGATTGTACAGGTAATAAATATATCAAATCTAAATCTAATATAAGGTTTTCATGGCACTTGCTTAGGGCCTGGTGCTAGTCTGGGCCTGTATTCCATTACTGAAATGAAAATATTTTGGTCTCTGTTTTTTAAATATTAATAGTGCTTTGGTATTTTCAGCTGCACATCACAGCAAAATAATGGTAGGAAAGTAATTCAAATTGTGGCTTAATGAAACACAAAGTTGGGAAAACTAATTACCAGTAAATGTCTTTCTCCCAGCTGCCTGAAGTTGAGGTGACATTAGTGACACCATTGCATTCATTCCTAATGTCATCTACAACTGAGTGTAGTTTTATTAGTATCATTATTATTTTTTAAAATGATTAAAAAATAAATACTTCTAGCATCTACAATTATTTGGAAAACCTGTTAGTGGCCCATTTTAGCCAGCACACATGTAGTGAAAGATACAGGAACATATGTATTTTTCTTTTTTTCTCTTTCTTCTGCATTTTGGCTATTCTTGGTAACCGATGCTGTTTGAGGTAATTTTGTAATATTCCACCAACTTAACTAAGGTTTTATATGTTTATTATTTGAATACAAAATAATTTAAGTTACGTCTCGCACACGTACCTCATGAGAAATGTTCCTTATTTTGAGCCTAACAGTCTTTTACTGTTACACATTGATATAGTTTGCCACACATTCACTATTAAGCATGCTTTAAACTAATTTCCATAGTAAACAGCACTGCATCATATTAATTAGTCAGAAGAACTTTGAATACGTATAATATAGTGCATTGCAACCACACTGTGAGTTTCAACATTGAAACTGTTAATAAGGTATTAGCAAGTACTCTGTGTCATGTGTTGTTCCACATTATGGGAGGTACATTTTGGAGATGGAATTGAGAGCTATATTATCTTATTATACACAGAAATACTTCCTATTTTCCCACATGGTTGCCTTTTGATATCTGATGAGTAGGTGTGCAATAGAGACATGCTGACATATTATCACTGCCTTCACAGTGTCTCAGCCAATGTCATTCACCATTCTGTGCTAAGGTAACTGTCTCCTCTACCTCCCCAGCTTCTCCCAGGGATAAAATGTGAGGAGCATTTAGGCAAACATCTTCATCCCATGGAAAGGCAATTTCTTCTCTGCCACCTCCTCAGACTCTCATGCCATTAATTGAACATTGGTCACCTGAACCATAGTCAGGGCTTTATTCATCTACACCATGGCACTGGCTTACTGAAACCATTATTATTTTGATTTATAAAGATCAACCATATGTGGTGTACACAGTGAATAAACTGATTATAATTCATGAGTGCAGAAGTGTCAATTGGTCACAGTTAAATAGTCACTGAGACTGGCTTGGCAATGTTATGTAATTGAAATGAGTTGAATACATCTCTGCAGCAATTGTTTATTTTGCTTATCACACTCAAGCAATTGAGGTGTACAAGTAAAGCAATTACTATAGTTGCTATGTACAGGAGCATACTATGAAAGAAAGTGGCTGATGCCTGCTTTCATTTGATAAGAGATAACAATTCACTGCTCTGACTTGTAAGGGCTACTGTATGTTTGTGTGAAACAAGCTAAAATATATTACTGTAGCTATTTTATTTATCACAATTAGACATGTCAAGTATACATAGTGAGGAAATTGGCTGTAATCTGTGTGTATATAAGGAGACTGTTGGTGAATGTGACAGTCTCTACTGTAATTTGATACACAGTTAGTCACTGATCTGGCTTGGCAGGGTAGAGTCACTGTGTGTGTGTGTGTGTGTGTGTGTGTGTGTGTGTGTGTGTGTGTGTGTGTGTGTGTGGGGGGTTAAGATGTGTGTGGATAAGGTATCATTACAGTTTTAGAAATGGACATTTCCTTATCAGAATGGCCATATTTTATTCTTTGACTGAGTGTTAATATTTTCACAGCATCCTTAGTGCAAATACCTTTAAATTATTTTCACAATGGTTATGTATATTTTTGTGATATGGGACCATAGTGGTTAAAGCATGGGTTGCATCTTTAGTATGTTCATAAATATCACAGAAAGTAGCTTTAGCCCTTTACACCACAGTCTGTTACAGTAGTCTGCCAGTTAGTGCAGAGGATTATGAGTCTTTGCATAGTTCAGAGTGCAAGTTTGATTCCTTCCACCTCCATCTGAGTCAGCATTCCTGGTTTGCCATGAGAAGGGACACTTGTGCCTTATGAACCTGCCCAGTGAACAAAAGTATAAAAGAAATAAATTTAAAACTATTAAAATTAATTTGCTTTCTATGTCATCAGGCTGAATTTTAAATATTAATTCCTCAGATCCCCATCTTTAAACAATGGAATCTAGCTGCTGAGTATCTTTACACAAGATAAGTGACTCTCTTGCTATATTTTCCCCCAAAACCTCCTTCCCTTTTGCTGTTGTGGTTTTAAACAGCAGTGTCTCTATTTCCACCCCTTATGATAATCTGACTACCAACCTCCTCCCCCACCTTCATTACTATTGTCAGTTGTACAAGATATTTAAATACTTCTTCTCTCTCCTTGTTTTCCCTTAGATCCAAACACTAAGTACCCACCACTCCAACAAGTACCTCTCTTGAGAAACCTCCCTTATTCTCAATTTTCTCTGGTGCATTTTAAACTGTTTAGCATTGCTGTAGACTTGCATTGCCTTATTTCACCTTGCCATTGATTTACTTTGGTTTAAATCTTCTTATTAACAGTAACTAGATAACTGTTTAAATTACTGGGACAGCATTGCACTTAGTACATGTTTGCATGTTTTTACATTAAGACAACAGAGTTTAATCACTAAAAGCAGTAGGTGGCAGTGAGAAACATACAAGAAGGGCTGTGAGTGTAGTTGTTTATTGCTGAACTCATTCCCATGGAGCTTTGCAATACTTGGCAATCTTGCCTATGAATCCAAGGTATTTTCAATGCATCCACAGCTATCCAGACTGAAAAAAATTAATGTATTTTTTGCACTTGCACTTGCTAATTTAAAGGATTACTACTGTTTTATTGTATTTTCAAAACATTTAAGCAACTGTTTACCTGAAAAATTCTTCTTCTTTTCTGTTTGTTGGATTACCGATCTGCCTTGATTTAAATCACCATAAAGAAAGGAGACCTTGCCAGGGACTTAGCTGTTTGGTATTTGTCTGCAAATGACAGTTACCTGTGCTGTGGTTTACTTTAAGAATTTCCAGGGTTATCCATCTTGTGGAAGAAAGTATTTGCCTGGTTTCTCTGAGTTGGGAAGCACTCCAGAGATATAAAATGGTAGTTATTTATTGGCCAGATGATGTAGGAGTTAGTTTTCAGCTTTTTTAATGTGGCTATGAAGTAGATGCATTTGCATGGCTCTGTGTTCATTCCCTCAGAGATCAGCAATGCCTCTTGACCTCACCTATGAATCCAAGTGTTTTAACTGCATCCAGACCATCCAGGATGAAATAAGGAACTTTACTGTATTTTTGCAGTTGTGCCTGCTAATTTAAAGGATCGTTACTGTTTTACTGTAGAAGGACAATCTAGCCAGGGACTTAATTGTTTTGGGTTTGTCTGCACTTGAGAGTTACTGTTGCTGTGCTTTAAAAAAGAATTGCCAGGGTCATTCATCTTGTGACAGAAGGTGTTTGCCTGGTTTCTCTTAGTTGGAAAGCACTCCAGGAAACTCAAATGGTAGTCATTTATTGGCCAAAGGGCATAGGAGTTAGTTTTCAGGGTTTTTTCCCTGTGGCTATAAAACAGATTTTTTTTGCAGCCCTATATTCATTCTCACAGAGATCAGCAATGCTTGGAAACATCACCTGTGAATCTAAGGTGTTTTACTGAATCAAGAGTCATCAAGACTGCGATAAGGAACTTTACTGTAGTTTTTGCACTTGTACTTGCTAATTTAAAGGATTGGTACTGTTTTGCTGTATTTTTAAAGCAGTTAAGCAACTGTTTACCTGAACAATCACCCTTCTTGTCTGTTTATTGGTTTAATGATCTGCCTTGAAATAAATCACCTCTCCTCAGCTCTCTAGCCAGGGACTTATCTGTTTGGTGTTTGTCTGTACTTCAGAGTTACCTTTGTTGAGCTTTTACGTTAAGAATTTCCAAGGTCATCCATCTTGTGGCAGAATGTCTTTTCCTGTTTTCTTTAAGTTGGGAAACACTCCAGGGAGCTCAAAGTGTAGTCATTTATTGGCCATAGGGCATAGGAGCTACTTTTCAGCTTTTTTCCTGTGGCTAGCTATAAAAGGCATATTTGCACAGAGCTGCACACTGCACAGTGGTGGTTTGCAGTGCCCTATATAACAGCAAATGTTTAGACTATAAATTTTACCTAAAACTAGGAAACTAGAACTTAGGACTTTAATCTGTAACACAGTAAGGCTTTGAATAGAGCTAAAATAAGAGCAGCTAGTTAACATGTTGAACAGCACTAATAATGAGATAATAGCACTGCTTAACAGCTAGCCTTAATCCCAGACACTGCACGGGTGACCTCTTGTAAAACCCAAGTCCCTAAACCATAATAGACCAACTGTAATACTATTTCTTGGTAGGCATCCTTAGATCCCAAAGGATCATGGGTTTGCACCTCTACTGGACTAATTTGAGTAGCATCTTTTGTGGCTGTGCAATCCAATCTGGGTTTGGCAGTCCTTTCCACATTCTGATCAGTAATAGGCAGATGTTGGCCTGATATCATGGGTGTGGATCTTCCTGAGGGCTGTCTTATCCCCTGCTGTCCTTGCTAAGGTGATTTCATATATAGCAAGAACTTCTTTCACTTCACATTTTCAGGTATACTTGTCTGAGGTGAGAGAATACCAGGTGTTCATGCTGATGGAGATAGTGCAAATGTCACACTTGCATATGTCCTTGTAGCGTAAGTTGAGTTGCCCTTTTCGCCTCTTTCCAGATTCTAGCTCTCCATAAAGAAGGTCTTTTGGTATTTGGCCATCTGTCATGTGTGCGACATGACCCAACCAGCACATATATCTCTGTTTCAGGAGGTTGAACATGGAGGTGATGCCAGTCCTCTCAGGCACTGTGCTGTTGGAGATCTTGTCCTGCCATGAGATACCAAGTATGCACCTAAGGCAGTGCATATGGAACACATTGAGCTGCTGCTTCTGTTTTGAGCAGAGTCCATGTTTCACTGGCATACAGTAATGTGCTCAAAACACAGGCTGTGTAAACCTGCTCCTTGATGTACACAGTGAGCCTTATTATTAGCCCATACTCTCTTCATCAGCCAGGAAAATATTGTGACAGCTTTTCCAATGCACTTGCTCTTGCAATCAAGTGACATGTTGTCAAAGATAGTAGAGCCTAGGTACAGAACTCATGGACTACCTTCAGCTCATAGTTGCTCACCCTGATTGGTGGCTCATTACCCACATTTTGGCCCATCACCTGGATCTTCTTTAAACTGATTGTTAGGCCAAATTTCATGCTTGGATCCACAAAGCAAGTCCTGAGTGATTGAAGTTATTGCTGAGTGTAAGCCACAGTAGCTGTGTCATCAGTGAACAGGAACTCCCTTAGACACTTTCTAAGCACCCTGGTCTTTGATCTAAGCCTTGACAGTTTAAAGAGGTTGCCATCTGGTTCACAGAAAGATTTCCTCTTTAGCAGTTCCAAAAGCACATTTGAATACAGGTCCTAACAATATGGATCTGCATTTTCCTAATGTATTTTGTGGCCAACTTGGTAGTTAGTTATGGGTATCCTGAGACAATGCCACAATTGTCTTATGTACACTGACATCCCTTTAATCCTTAAAGAAACTAATACATTATGTGAGAGACATATAAACATAACTTCATTGGAGGCTAAAATCTTGCTTGCTAACAAGGTTGTCAAGTACACATCACACACCCTACACACATACTGCTTACCACAAACATAGACCTTCTTATGCTGAGGCATTTAAAAGACTCCGCCCCAAACCTCCAAGACATCTTAAGCCATCTAATGGTAATACCTGTCCTCAGTAGTCACTAAAAGACATAACAAAGCAACACCTAACACCACACAAAAGCCTACATCCAAAGGTCCCCAAAGCACAAAGCCCATGAAGCAACCAAACACTTTACCTAATACTCTTGCTCTCTGGGATTCTATTGTAAGACACACAGATGCCCTCCTTACCAGAAGTAGATAATGGTTAATTGCATATCTGGAGCTAGGATCCATAATATCATGCATGCACTTAATTCACTGCACCATGTGTATCAATATGATTCTTTCATAGTCCATGTGGGGGTAAATCACTTGAGCTGTACCTCACTGGATCACTGGACAATATGAATATTTTGCAGGCAGGTATGTGTCTTCTAGTGAACAACATTCTACCTTCACCTATGATGATACCACAGTATGAAGAGAAAATGATTAAGTTTAACAATTGGCTTAGTTTATGGTGACACTCCAGGTGGATACAATGTCTATCAGCATGGGGGGCATGGCTAACAGATCATATTGCTTTGCCAAGGATGGTCTGCACCTGTCTCCCCTCGGTTTTCAGATATCAGCTAAAACTTTATAAAGCCTTGTAATAGCACATTTTAAGGGGAAGCAAGCAAATAAAAGAAAATGAATATAATGAAATGTTTTCCTCTAGCAAATAAATGTTTACAGTGAAACATGACAAGCTTGTAGTGAAAGGCAAATGCACATCTGGTTCTCATGTTTCTAAGGAGACAAGCTGATATGGGCAATAAAAACAGAATACTTCTTTTTTTTCAATGGCTAGGAGATAATGTTTTCTGAAAGCATTCAAGTTGTTTTCTACATCTGGGAGAGGAATAAAGATAAGACAAAAACAAACAATATTTAGTGTGAGAAGAAGCACAGGCTGTACCATGCATCTTAGCATTGATAACCTTCATTATAGGTCAGTTCAAGCCTGTGAATGTGGCTATCAGTCTGGGACAATTGTTCCTTTTAGGAGGGTTAAACTTTGTTATTTGAAGATATACATAGTTTTGTGTTTTTGTATTAAGTTAATAGATTATTGGGTGTTTTGGGGTGTGTCTGTTTTTTGGTTGAGGGTTTTCATTAAAACAAACAGTCTTGTAAGCTGTGACATAGGTTCAAATCGATATGAAAAGAAACAACTAAATAAAAAGATCAACCTGCCAAACATTAGTGTATGCATGTAACACAAAAGCTGGAACTAGACATTTAAAAAAAGCTGTTGCACATAACAGGTGGGAATAATAACTTCTTATCATAATGACAGCACTTTACATATTATTTTTAAATGTGAATGGACTCGCAGATATATACAAAAAGAAAGAGTAGTATAAAATTTGGTGCTGCGGTAGCATTGTCACCTCATAGCAAGACGTTGTCCTGTTCAATTCTCAGCTAGAGCGTCTTCTGTGTGGAGGCATACGTGAATGGGGCGTGCCTTCATTGATGGCTGTGCATCAGGGCTGGTAACCCGTTGCGTAAAAATTCACTACCAATCATTAGCGGACTGGAGTTCCGCTGTGGCGACCCCTAACCAGGAAAAGCCGAAAGACACAAACAAACAGTATAAAATATTACAAAAGCAGAGTACAAATAGCTATGCTACAGGAGACATATTTGGAAAGAACTGAGCATGTGAGTTTGATAAAGATAGGATTTCAGGACAGTTATTCAGTAGAATATCTGGGACAAAGGAGAAGTGGAGTAATTATATTAATTGTGAGATGAGCTCCAATAGTGACAGAAGAGGAAAAAAGAGAATAATGGTAGATTTGTAGTAGTAAGGGGCTATTGGCAAGGGACGACGATTACACTGGCATGTATTTATATTCCACATAAAATTGCTACAGTGGAGCTTAAGAACATTCTGGAAGAAATAATCAGCTTTCAGCAAGGAATATTACTATAGGTGGGGACTGGAATTTATTTTGCAACAGAGAGAATGTGTCTGGGGGGCCTAGAAGGGAAATATAACAAAAGAAGGTAGACTTTTGAAGAAATTTAAAAATATTTGGTGTGGAAGATGTGAATTCAGTAATGGATGTTCAAAGAGAATATACATATTATTCCCCAAGGTACAAAAACTGGACTAGTCAAGATAGAAATTATATTTCACAGGAAGATGTGCATTTAATTGAATGTTTTGATAAGCATCCATTAACTATTTCAGATCATGAGTCAATAATAATTAAAATAAAAATGCAGGGTAATAAAATAAAAATGAGACACATATGCTTCCCAACCTATCAGCAAAAATAGAGAGGAATTTAAGGAATGTTGTAGTGGAAATTATTCAGGAATTATTAGGGAAGATACACATTTCTTCAGAAAATATAGCCAGGGAGTGGGATAAAATTAAAATGGAGTTTAAAAATAGGGTGAAAATAAAAGACAAAATATATGGTTAAGAAGAAACAAGAATTATTTAGAGGAAGTGACAAAGGTCCAAGTATTGCAGAATAGGGGGAATCTCACAGAGCAAGAAGAGGTGCAGTTCCAGACTGCTAAGTAGAAAATAATGGTCTACCTGATAATATGCATAAGTTTAGAAAGATTGCTGTTAAGCAACTGTTTTTGATAATAACTCTAGAGCACAAACGCTTTTTGCAACAGAAAGTAGTAAAGCGGTTGTCATGCTTACAGAACCTATAACAAGGAAAATAACCAGAGATCCTGTAGAGGTATCAGAGGTATTTCAGAAATTTTATGGATAGCTGTATAAAGCAGAGAAATGTAGACATCAAGAAAAAGTACAAATGGAAAGGTTTATGGAAAAACTAAATATACCAAGGTTAAGTAGGTGAGACACAATTACTAACAGTTAAGACAGATAGGAGGACATGACTTAAAAATGGAGATATATAACCAATCTACAAGAAAGTCTCCAGTAATAGATGGTATTCCTGTGGAAGTTTGGAAACTAGGAGGGAAGAAAGTGACAAAGATCTGGAAGGTTTTAAGAGTATTTTAAACGGAAGAGAAGCACCTACATCCTGGGAGAAAGTTGAGGTTGCTGTAATACCTAAAGATGGTAAAGTCCCATCATATCCAGCTTCCTATAGGTCCATATTGATTCTAAACCATGATTAGAAAGTGGTTATGTATATAATGGCTAAAGGAATGGCAAAGGTGATGCCAATATTGAAAGATATGGATCAAGTAGACTTATGGAGGGGAAAGAAACATTTGTTTACATTAATAGAACAATGATGATCGAGAGGAACCTAAAATGTAAGAAAATACCACTGTTGGTGGTGGGCTTTGGTGCAGGGAAAGCATTTGACAGAGTAAGCTGGAATTTTATTGGTATGGCAAAGGAAGCATTTGCATTTCCTGATAAAATTATAAGGTTGACTAGGAGGCTTTATGAGGGAATCAGAGGTGAAAATTACAGTGGGGTGTTCCTCTCTTTTAAGTTCTGTTTGAGAAGTGGAACCAGGCGGGATGTCCTATTTCCCCTTTGCTGTTTGCATTATATTTAGAACCATTTGCAAAGAAATTAAGGGAGTCAGAAATTCAAGGATTTAATTAGTACGGCAATAAAGAAAAGTTGGCTTTATTTGAAGATGATATTATTTTTGATGATATCGACGAACAGTGTTGGCTGTGTCCTGCATTCTATTGCATTTAATACTGATGGGTCAGTATACTTACACAACTGAGGGATGTCAGCAGTCCTAAATTAATCCTCCCATCAATGAAGGAGGTCTTTCTTGCACCATTTCAGGTCAATATAGTGACAGCAATTCTGTCTAGTGTGTAGGATGCCAGTTGTACTGGAGACTGCCTTGGCTAATTTTTTTCAAAGCCTCAGTCTTATACTGAGACCCAGTATAGTGCCCCTGCAATAGCCTATGACTGTAGTGCTTCACAAGGAGTGCTACAAATATCCTGGACTCTTTGTGCTCTAAATTCAGCACCATCATCTCCCACACCAGCCATGCCTGCAGAAGTCAAGCAACAACTGTAAGTCAGAATTGGCACCAAATTCCAATCACACATTTAATGGCTAGTGTGCAAATATACGCAACCATGCCAATTGCCTTTGCACAATGATAATCACACAGAGGCAATTGTAAACAAAGTGGAAGGTATCTTATGAAACAGCAAAGAAGGTGTGAAATATGGCAGTGAGATTTGAAGTGTATTTTGCTCATTGTATTCATACTTTTTTTCAGATGGTCAACACTGACAGCCTCAATGGCTTGCCTTATTATGCTTTATGTTTTGGATGTTAAATAAGATGACTTGGCACATAATTTTCTGGAATTATACACTGTAAAAAGTTAGTTGACCAATGTGGGAATATAACCTGGGGAAGAAAAAAATGCATAATTTCAATCAAGGTAATTACTTGTCAGTGCTATAGGAGAAGTCCCTTTTAACCATGTTCATTACAGATAAACTGAATTCAGTATAAATGGAGATTTACTCCACATACGCCTGTATGTATGCGATTATAGGATGTCCTGTGAAATGCATTCTCATGAAAAAGGCAGTATTATTGCTTGTAAATGTATGTCAGATGGATAGACTTTCAGGAGCTGATTAATAAAGGTTGAGGTATGATACATACATACCTCACTACACATACTGTTCTAAACACAGAGTTGGCCTATGTGGGAGAGAAGATGATTTTAACTTAGGCATTCTGCCCATCATAGATATACAAGTGCATTTTTATTCCATTATCAAAATATCTTGCTTAAACAATTACACACACATTCAACTGTGCTTTTCATAACTAAATCAGTAATGACATATGCTACTTAGAAAAATTAGTGAGTCAAAGAATTAATAAGACATATATTGCAATAAACATAATTATGATAGCTATTTGTATGTAGTGTTATCTTCCTAAAGTGTTGTTAGAAATTGCATTCTGACAAGCTTTGTAGAAAAAAGTGCCAGCTAGATTTGAACCATGGATTACCTGCATTATATCTCTAAAGTGAGTGCTCTTATAGCTTATAGATGTTCTACACTCAGTACTATCTAGAGTGCTAATGTCTGCACACTGCCACTAAGCTTGTTTGCGCTATGGAAGGGTGCCCAAATAACATTCCTCACTTTTTTCTTTTAGTAGTTAACCTTGATTGCACACCAGTCAAAAGTGAGTAAGAGCACAAGGCAAGAAACAGAGAAAAAAAACATGAAGTTATGATGAAAGCAATTCTTACACCTGGAGCAATAATTTCCACAGTCCCTTCACACTGTATGGATTTGAACCCCAGAGAAACCATGTTAATGGGCCAAAGTAACTGCATATATAGCTTCTGCCACAGAAACAGGTATGCAAAATGTGCATATCACTCACTCATTACAAATACTGCACATTGGTGCAAAACATATTTGAGCTAAAGAATATTACAGAAATGAAACTCTTCACTGTTTCCTTCAAATGTGAGACCTGTTTGTGCTCTGCTAAGTATTGCTGAAATTACACAGGCAAAAGAACATACATAACAATTTATATTCCACATAACAAATCACAAGCTGTATTTTCATATCTGCTGCAAGTATTCCAAGCAGCATGTGACTTCAAACCATGTGTCTTCTTTCCTGTTTTTTTAAAATCATTTCATTTAACCCATGTGCTACAATGATACTTAGAGGCAATGTAGAATTTCATCTCTTACTGCTATTCAGGGTGCTGTAACAAAATGCACCTGTGCCAATGTGAAATGCTCTGATTGCAAGACACATTAAATTTCCTAGTTTGTACCTTGAGCAATGGGGTCTTTTCACTGAGTTGAAATTCTGCCAGTCAGGATTGTGCTCTGCCAAAACATGCGCAAATGAGGAACACAGGAAAACAAAAACAAATAATAGATACTTGTCAGTAGTACCAAATACAGGGTAACAATAATGGAAAGGTAGGATTTTGAAGTTTCCTAGATCTGTATGTGGGGCAACCTGATCATATGCATTAACGCTGTCTGACACTCAACCCTCAACTCAGTGCAATAACAACACACACCTAGTTGTGATTTTTATCCCTCTTTGCCACCAATACAGGACTAGACAATGTTACTTTCTCATTTACTTGAGCATGTCTTGGTCAATGTCATATATTGACAAATACTTTACGCTAATAACAGTCCACACCATTTTAATTTCAGGTTGCCAAGACTGTCAGCCACTTCTTTTGTTTGTTTTCTGAACATCTTCCCCTCTTCTCAACTTAACTACAGAAATGCAACGTCATGGCCATTTATTCACTTCTTTGTCTCATTGTGTAATATTGTTGAGCAGCATTTCAAACACATTTTAAGCAGCCTGGGAGTGTCAGGTTGGCATAATGGTAATGATGTTTACCTTACAGGCACAAGGTGCAGTGTTTGACTCTCACATGAGGTAACTAGCTAGGCTTAAAATGGCTCAAAGGGAGATTAGTTTAGTACTAACCTATGAGGAAGGACAGTGTGGTGTTACTACAAGGATATTGAGGTTGTTCTCCTAGCTGTCAAGATGCTTACACTTTTTATTTTAAGTCTTCTCTGCAAGATACAAAGAGCTCAGAGAGAAGAGTCATCTCAGTATTGCTCGTTGTAGTCAGAGCAAACAGTAACAAACGCAAATCATTATCAGCTAGCAATTGCACTGTCCATCCCATCAGTCCTAGGCCATGTGCACGCAATCGTGTAGCTACTTATACCATGTTTACATACCATACACCAAGTGATTTTTTTTGTAGTCAGAAATGTTAATGATTATCTTCACAGTGCTGAGAGGGCTGAATCTACACTACATAAAGGTAATGCTGTAGCTTTGAAAGTGGAAGAGTGGGGACTGATTGGATATTGACAGACTGTCACTGGTATTTACTTAGAGATTCTTCTACTAATTACTGTATTATTTCATAAGGTATGTTTGTCCTCTTCATAAATTGCTTTCATTTCCATATCTTGAATGTATTTCACTGTGCAATATAAAAAATTGTGATATATATGCAAGTTAAAAAATTCCCTGCTGGTATACTGTAAATGTGTCAGTACTTGCAGTACTTTCCAAGTTAATATGGTTAAATCACAGCTTTATGTAATCATTTGCTATTGGATTTTCACCAGGTACTGCAGACAACTGTATTGTGTTTAGTATTCACTTCAAGGGGTTGTATATTTGTAGCTAATGGAGGTGCTAGGCTTCTCAGATGGCCCCTGGCAACCTCCACAGCAGTACATAAACCAATGGAAATTGTCTGGGCAGTTGCTGTCATCATTACAGACATATTAACAAACTGGATATAATGCTAATGTATTGATGTATCTTTTTTATGGGGGGGCTCCCTTAGCTTGTGTGTAGTCTGAAATTAGCAATGCGTGTTCAATTGTTTTTTTGTTGAGGATGGGGGCACTGATTTGTTTTGAAGAGAATGCTTTCTGTATGTTCTACAAAAGTTTTCTTTTTTATTCATGTCATGCAGGATTATAGCACCCAGACCATCTATTCCATGAGACCCACCATTCGGTGATGCAAAGAACGAGGTCATCATTGAAGCCTTCCGCCACCATGGATCCTTCCTGTTTGACAAAGGCAGAGATGATATGTCTGCCAGAAAAAGCATATGGCAGCAAGTGGTCGCTTACATAAACGCAGTGGGTGGACATGCCAGAAATTATAATCAGGTGCAGCACCATGACACTGATATGATTACAGTAACACACAGGATGGCAGCTGTGATAGCATGAGAACAGATGACTTCAAGTGGGGGTCCTGCAATGGAACCACCACTCACTGAAAATGAGCAGTTTCTTTCCACTGCTAAAGATCCCAACCACTCAGCAGAGGGTTAACACAGACTACTTGATGTTGATACATACAGCATGCCTGGACCTGGCTAAGGCCTTCGAAACAATACCCCACTCAGGCATCATAGATAAGCTCAACAGCTTAAAAGTAAATCCTTATGTCACTAGATGGGTTGCAAACTGGCTAAAGGACAGAACCCATAAAGTTAAAATCGCTGGAGCAATGTCAGACTCAAAGTCAGTCACAAGTGGTGTCCCACAGGGATCTGTCCTGGGACCCCTCTTGTTCGGCATTTATTTCTCAGATGTTAAAGCAAACATGGGAGGGCTGTGGCTGACAAAGTTCGCAGATGACTGCAAACTAGGCACCATAGTCGATACACCAGCAGACACATACATCCTACAAAAAGGCCTTACAGAAACGGACAACTGGTGCCGGAGTCACGGCCTTAAACTAAATGCCAAAAAATGTATAGTCATCCCCTTTGGGAAAAACAAAGTACCCACAAATTATCACATAGACAGCAACCCACTGAGTACGGAAAAAGTAATCAGAGACCTAGGGACCCAAGTCGACAGCGACCTCTCATTTGACACCCACGTTGCCAAAGTGGTTAGAAAACATTCTACCTTGCACATCTCATCATGAAGGGATTCACATCCAGATCCAAGGATGTCATTGTACACCTATATTCCTCCCTCATCAGACCCATGATTGAGTACAATGCCACATTTGGTATGTACCTCACCCGGCATTTGCAACAGCTGGAGAGACCACAAAAGTACCTCACCAAGAGGATCAAGGGTCTCCAACATATGTCTTATTCTGCCAGACTAAAGAAACTTCAGCTCTATTCAGTAGCATACCGCCTGCTCAGAGGTGATCTCTGCCTGACGTACAAGGCCATGTCCAATCAGGATCTGATGGACATGCTCCACCTCAAAAAATCCAAATCCATCAGGACCACGAGAGCTAAAGACTTAAACCTCAGCACAAGTATGAACAGGACATGCTGGAGGGAGAGATTCATAACCCAGAGGCTTCCCATGCTTTGGAACAAGATCCCAGTTCGTATTAGGCAGAGCCCCTCACTGACTCTCTTCAAGAGAAATGTTGATGAGTGGATGGGAGATCGTAAGTTTACCCCAGGGGTCACATCTGTGTCACTGCTAGACAGAGGCACAGTAAACTAATTCTATTATATAAGGGGACCTTCGTTGTGTCACTACTAGACAGAGGCACAGTATTCTAAATTTATTCTGTACATTTTTTTGTACCATTTCATGGGGTGGCAAAAGCCACATCACTATGGCTAGGCTTACAAATGCCCCAGGGCAGATAGCCTAGTACTATACTATGAAACTATGAAACTATGATGTTGACCTGGACAACTGGCCAAGTGGGTCCCAAGATGAAATCCCAGGTATGATATGAAATCCCAGGTATGATATATATCTAAGCCATGTAATTCCTCTCTAGACATTTTTATGTTTTACTGCTTCTATATCTCAAAACATTGATATGCCTTACCAGAGAGAAAAGTCCAACAGTGATTGTGTTGGGGGGCATGGTCAGTCTGATTGATTCTGAGATATTTCCTAAGGGGAAGATAGGCAGAACATTATTCTCTTATCCTTGTGTCATTTGCGTTGTGATGCTTATTAGCTTTCTTATCATTTCCTTCTCCTTTCTCCAGGGGCATCAGAATTACCACATGAAAGACCACCATTTGATGAGGTCTACATCACATAGGATCACCCATTACCAACAGTTCAAAAGATAGATGCTAGAAAACCAGATATAGTGGTCCATGAAAAGAAGACAGAACTGGCATTGATCATTGAAATCGCCAAACTCAGTGATTACAGTGTCTTGCGTACAGAGAGACACAAAGTCATAAAATATCAGGATTTGCAAGCATAAATGAGAGCAATGTGAAGAAAGATACTCAGACAGTTCCAATACTAGTAGGAGCAATGGGTCTTATAAAAAAGAATCTACAATCGTACTTAGATATGTTACCAATGCATGTAACCCCATACGAATTACAGAAGGAGTCATTATTGGGCACATTGCGGGGGCTGCAAAGAGTACTTCTGGCTGACATCAAATATTGAAACAATGCTAATTTCATGAACTTTAATCATACTTTGACTTAGGAATGGGGTCCATTCCTGTCATGGTATTAGAAACCCAAAAGATTTAGAGAAATTAAAAAAGGGAAAGATCTCCTGCAGATTGCAAGCATAAACTTTCTTTGATTTTTAATAACCACTACTTAGCTGTAAGTCCAAGGAGAGTAAAGCGTATTATATTCTGTTAACATCTGAAATTGTTTAACATGAGTGTGTAGAAATACATTTAGACCATTTCCACTCACTATTTCTCTCTTGATTATTATCACAGGTGATCCTATTGTCAGAGTATTGGTTGCTCAGTCATAGGGTGCAGAGGTTCAGTCTGACAATGAAGCTGTGACTCACACATCCACTGGCCTTATTTTAGACACAGTCAGTATGTCTATGCATACCCATTCCTCTCAGGCTTCAGATATAGGACAGGTTGAGGGGTGAAATGGTTGATCGGGGTAGTTGGTTACTCCAGGTGCAGAGCTGGTTGAGTCTGTCTGTAGCCATTGTGAGGCCATGGCACCACACAGGAGGTTTGCTAGAGGTGTTCTAGTAGGAGGCCTCCTATCCACTCTCATCCTGATACTGTTGTATCATTATGTGCCACCAGATGTATGTATAGGGCCATCAAGTAGGCACAGGCACATTCCACAAGGGCCTAGGAAAACAATGTGTGAGTCCTAAACATGACACATTCTGACATGTGTGACAGCCTCAATCATGTGCATGACTCATTGGATAGAATAAGTGACACACTGGATCGGGCAGTGTCTGTGATGGAATGTGTGCTAGGGGAGGGCTGACATCCATGTGCCCATAGATCTGCATCATCCTCTGGTGTTAACTGATTTGGCCATGCCAGATCCTGCTTCTGTGGTGGCACTATTTCCACTGATTGTCAGTGATTGAGGTGTCCACACCCAGACATGGTAGGTCACAGGACTGTGGTCCTGCATGTAGTTGTGAAGAGAGCTTGTCCAACAAACATTGCTCATTCTCAGGCAGCACCCACACTTCGAATCGGGGACTTTGAAGTGGCAGTGCAACTCCTGGCAGAGGCAGTTCTCATGGTCAGAAGCAACAACACTGAACTGACAACTCTACCATGCATGGCCTACACCTGTCTGATGTCGCAAGATGTAGTGCTAGCACAGGGCTTGATTGTGTTCATGTGGACACAGACACATTTCACAAACACTGCACATACCAACCCACACACGTGCAAGCTAAAAAAAACTTTAATGTTAATTGGGATTTATCTCCTCTTAGTGGCCCTGACGTATTTCATACTTTACTTCTTATTCACACACTCACTACTTCAGAGTCAGCCTTGGCCTATTGCCCCCCCCCCCCCCAAGGCAAATGATGACTTTGCCATGGCCTTTGTTCATTTGGGTTTGTTTTAGGGTTGCATATATGTCTGATGCACAAAGTGGCTATCTAAGAGAGTCTTTCTCTGTATGTTGATCAAATGCAAATTTAGTACATAACAGAATTCTGAAATTTTCTGTAAATACTCATTTCAGAAGGCTTTTTTTTTTTTTTATTATTGTAATTCATGCATTCCAAACAGTGATACTGTATTCCTGTTTATTGCTCTACTTGTGAAACTGTTGATATAATTGTCTTGTTAACTATTTTGTGTACACTGGGTAAGTGACTGGCTTGATGCCAGTTTTTGTGTACAACGTGTACTAGTATATTGCACATATCATTCCTATGAGCCAAGAATACCATTGGTAGACACCTCACACTGAGTACATTTATGACTGAAGGTATGCAGGCTGTTTATCTTCTTACACATTTTTTCATATGATACAGGTTCCACACTTATCTTGACATTACTGTAGTTATGAGTTGTGTGCTTTGGGGCTGTCTCTCTCTGATGCTATCCATACACAGGCATTACATGGGTCAGTATAGTTTTTTTATGTTGATGGTATCACTTTTAATGTTTGCACGTGTTTAGGTTGTTTTGTGTATTCATTTGCTGGTGAGTATCTGTGCTATCATTTGCCTCTTAAACTGCTGAGTGTGTGTGCTGACATTTGCATTTCAGGTGGTTAGTGTGTGTGCTATCCTTTGCTTCTTAGCCAGGCCAGGGCAAGGGCATATTGTGCATGCCTACATCTGACGGCTACCTCTACAACTGGAGGCCCAGGAATGTGTGGTCCTAGCCCTTGCTGTCCCTGTTGCAGCTGTTTTCTCATGATAATAATGTGCAACATGGCACAGACTGTAAGAATTTCTGCACAGGTGTCTGGGTCATAATGCAGGCCCCTCCCCCATTGTGTCTAGGCAGCAGAACTGTGACATCAGCATGCCAAACACATGGTCTCTGATGTTTCTAGTTTGAGCATGGGCATCATTGTATCTTTCTTCCGTGGGTGTGAATGCATTTTTGGTGGGTGTCATTAGCCACATTTCCAGTGCATAACCTGCATGACTCAGTAGATGGCCTTGTGGAACATCACCCCTAGCAAACTTGTGCAAAGCTGAGATGTGTGCCAAATGGGTGAATCATAATAACTGCCTGAGTTGCCTTCACAGAAAGTGAGGAGGATCCCTTGGGCATTACAGACAACATGGCAGTTGATTGAGTGGAACCACTTTTTGTTGATGTATGTCCGTCCCTATTCATCAGGTGGTGTTTTTATTTCTATGTGAGTGCAGTCTATAGTCAACAAGTCTTCAGAGAAGTGTGCTACAGTATAAAATTCCTGCATTACTCTTGCTCTTTCCTCCAGGTACAGGGAAAATAGATGTACTCCCTTGCATGTTCTAGCATAGTATTGAGACATTGGTGAAATATTCTGGAAGCTGACACTTCTGGTATATCCGCTGTGGGTCTCCGGAATGTACCAGTAGCTATTATCCTTAATGCTACACATACCTTAGTTTCCACTGGTATAGGTTCTCATTAATTTCCCCTGGGTCTTAGATAGGGGTGGCAGAGTTCCTGTAGTGTTTCCCTATCAACTTTGTCTCACTCTACTATGTCAAGGCAGTCCATAATATGTTACATGGGGTCTGGGCACTGTTCTTCTCCTTGGAAGAGGTGTATCATCATCATCACCAGCAGCAGCAGCATAGCTTTGAGCCTTTTGCACATACACATGCATGAAAGCAGCAGCAGCCCCTAACACTGCTTTTTTTTTACATGTGATGGTGACAGTATTCCAATATGTTTTGATTACTTTATAGCTTCTTGAATGGCACTGCCATGTTGGATTGGTTAATTAACATGTAATTCAGCTGATTATGCTTCCATTAGCATACTGTGCTGTTTACCTTTGTTAGGCAGCTCTACATGATGTGTAGAGCCATTTAATGAATACAAAATGATACACTATTGTGTGTGACATTTATGAATTTGGCACACAGTCCTATCCAGGGTGGTGTATGTTTTCATTTGATACCATAGAGTACCACATAAACACCTTCTGGTTCAAATTATTTGCTATTAAATTCAGCATATATTCATAATATTATGGAAAAAGAATTCACTTTCCTGAGGTAATGACACTATTGGATCAGAACACATTTCTGACCTAATTTCTGATTACACGTGTGAAATGCTGTTTCACAATGTTTTGAAAAGATATTAACAGAAATATGGTATTATTACTAAATAAGCACAGATATCTGCACTGTAGTAACAGGTAGACAGCATGTATCTGTGAGAACTTTTCCAGCATTATGCAGTACTTCATTTGGTACCATGAAGTACCATATAGACTCCTTCTGGGTTAAGTTGTTAACTTAAAATATTAATACTCAGCATATTCATAATATGGAAAAAATATTCTTTCACATTTAATGACCACTCCATTTGGGTCAGCAGACATTTTTGATCCACGTTCCATACTGTCCTGTATATTGTGATTCCACAATGCTGCTAAGTAGAGACTGACTGAGATCTTTATATAAAATCTGCCAATATGCATGTCACTAAACAATTATAAACATCTGGTAGCTAGACATCAGGTGGCAGTGGCATTTACCCTAACATTATGTAAACTTTCATAATTTGAATGAAAACAAATCTTACTGACCTTCCATATTTTGTGGGGAGGCATTTCTGATCTCTGTACTGGCTGAGATTGTGAAATGATGCTCCACAATGCTTCCAAGTGGGCACTGACTATGATATTTACATAAATAATATATTTACATTTATGTATACTTGCATATTTTACTGGCAAACAAAGCATAAATATTTGCAAAGAAGTGCTATTTATATACCAGCTATCAATTCATAGTTTTCCGGCATTATGTACTCTTTCATTTGGTGCCATGATGTTGCATATAAACTTCTCCTGGTTCAAGTTATTAATTGCATACCACTCAACCTAAAATAACAGGGGAACAAAGGCCCAAAAATAGGGACAGATTTTAAATATTGATCTTAAAAACTTAGAAAGTTGCAAGATTAACAGGATTTGTGTCAGCATATTCATTTGCCAGAAGACCACAAATTTTATTACGAACAGACCAAAAATACAAGGCAAAAACCTGGACATTCTGTGAAAATCTATTACCTACGGTGCAGTCTCAAAGTTAGCGTGTGTGTGTGTGTGTGTGTGTGTGTGTGTGTGTATGTGTGTGTGTGTATGTGTGTGTGTGTGTGTGTGTGTGTCTGTGTATTTGGAGCATGTACGGAGGCTTGTTCTTTGCAGTAAAGATGTTTTAAAGACCTAAGTTTGCTTTTTGGTATTACGCATCTCAATGTGTTTTTTTTTTATTTGTACGTCAATCTTTTGTAGGTTGATCAAATATACTATCACTCTCACTTAATATATATGTCATGTGATTTTGATAGAGCATCAGTACATTAAAGAAAGTAATAAAGTGTTTTGCATCAGTTTTAAAGCAAACATTTTAATTGTCTTACAAAAAATACAAATGTTGAGCTTTTGTGGGAACCTACACAAAAATTTATCTTTGTACCTTAAAATGGCAAGAATCTAGATGTGCATAATGGTTAAATGCCAGTATTAACCATCAGATCAGACATTAAATACATGCCGAACATTATCAAAATGACTAGAAAAAAAGATAAGTAGATTTCTTTCCAATGAGCAGGATATATTCCAGGTAGAGCAGCTGCAGATAATGGAAGGAAATTATTTCAGATCATTTACAGAAAGCTACACATCAGAGCCTCGTGTGGCTTATTAAGTGTTGCTATCAAAGACATTTGGCAACGTGAACTGGATTTGTAGGTTTAAAGGCCTGGAAAGTATCATTTTCTGCGAAAATCATGGAATAAATTAAACCGTTATATTAACACAGTGTCTGGCAATCCTTACAATTGACCCAGTAGAGAATTAGTAATGATGAGCAGCAAAGTTGACTTTTGTTTTTACTTATTTAGTGTAGTGATAAATATATTAATTAGGAACATACACTGAGAAAATAACATGCATGGAATGCTAGACAGGGGTTCTGATTGTAATTACCTGGTTTACTCAGAAGACAAACTGCTAATGTAAGCACTATGTCAACAATCATACATATATTCCAGCATTTTCTGAGTATAAAACATAAAGCTTTTGACTTACTAGTTCATAAATGAAATATAAAGAAGCTAATTATCAAAATGCTTCTGTCACTGAGAACATTTCAAAGCATGCCTCGCGATGCAGTACAGAATCACGAGATATGTGGAATAGTACCACTGCATAAGTAGACAAAGTCTGAAATATTAAAGGTGGGCATTCTAACAAGTGTAATTAAATCAGTTACGAAATATTGTGAATGTAGTTGTAACCAACTTCATAGGAGAGATATTAAAAAAAACATAATGCTTCTGTGAAGACATCTTCATCAGGACTGAGTAATACAGAAATTGTATTTATCAGAATGGAGATTATTCTGTGGTACAGATGAATGGAGACTTTGGCTGCAGACTCAGTGGTCTGGATTAGGATATTAGACCCGGGTACTGTTGGAGTGCCCACGAAGGAAGGGAGTGAGTGAGTTACTGATGCTGGTTCCCTCACTGTGGGAGGAAGATGATAGTGGAATCCCAGCACATAAGTAGCATCTCTGGAAATGCCACATACAGGGACTCAGAGGCCTCAAATGAGCAAAACACTATATAAGCACTCCAACTGAGCATTGTGAGTAAATGGAACTATGCACTGTCATGCACTCAGAATACAGGTCTCTATGCTGCTCAGTCAATCTGAGGAGTAGCTGCATATGCAGAAAATCAGGTCCAGCAATGAATGGGGTCCACTGAAATCTGCCCTCTACCCTCATTGCCTGAACAAGGTTACAAAATGTATTTCCCACTTGAAAAAGAAGACCACCCGTAGTGTGATGTAGCATGCCAGTGCCAGGTAGGATGAGGGGCAATTGAGTCAGTGGGGTTTTGAGAAAACTCAAGTAATATAATTCAGCAATTTATCAGTTTAACAGAAATAATTTCATGACTTCCTTACCCCATGATCTCAGGCCAGTTGCCCTCTACTCCACTGAGCTGTGTTTGTGTGATCATCTTTTGATCACATTGTTTTATTTGAAGTTTTTTGAAAACTTATACAATCATTCAGCATTATTATCCTCAGTGGTCTCATTGTTTGTGCTTGACTGCTGAACTGTCTGAGTCAGACTTTTCATTGTAATTCACTCTTAAATATCCATGGATTTATGTTGTTAAAGTAAGGAGTGTGGAGAGGCAAGCCCCTACACAGGTTTCAAAAATGGTTTTGTAAGTGTTTTTCACTTAGTTCAAAGAGGGTTTCATCTGAGTAATGAAAATTGATGACATGTGACTCATAAAATCTCTATTTCATTTAACAAAGGGAAAATAGTCCAAAGTAAACCAGTATACACAAAGTTATAATTTGCCATCAGGTGCTACGTGTCAATAAAATGTGATGCTTTCAAATATAAAACATTTACCAAATTATTGCAGTGCAAACAGAATATCACAAATGGCTAGATTTAAAAGCCATTTCCTATCTTAGCATTTCAAGGATATAAGAGTCTTGGATAGCTTCCTAATCATCTGAACACCCACATAAAAATACCACCATTCAGCTTTGGCAAAGCACTATGGCTATAAAACATTACTGTATGTAACCCATGAAAAAGGGAGGATGGAGGAAGGGAGTCTACACCAGAATGAGAAATTAACTAAGTTCTCTACTATTATGTGAATACAGCTGTACTGTCAAACCTGCCCCATTTCTGTATTTCTAGTGAATTTCTATATATGGGTAGTGTAGCAAGCTATGCACAGAGATATCATGCCCCTACTTAAAGCTGTTGCAAAATGCCCCTTACAGTTGGACCGATAGTCTAGTCTGTAATGTTCAATCAGTGGCAGCTTGTGGTACTGGCCACTAGGCTGCAGTCCCCCCATTGAAAAAAAGAGGTTGTTGAATTCTGAAAGCTATTATTTTTTAAATTAAAAATAATAGTTGGCTTTTTGACTTTGTCCACCCAAGGACATGTGTAAAAATAAAAAAAGAGCTAAATCTGCCTGTTGGGTTGTTTTAGGGGATTACCATCAAAATGTCGAGTGCACATTGCTCGACACTGCATATTGTAGACACCATTGAGTGAAACTCATAATGCTGATTCTCCAAAATGTCACAAAAATACCAAATGTCAACATTTCTGACCATTCTACACCTAAAAACAAGTGGTAACATGGGTCAAAAAGGGGACAAGATTTTGCATTTCAAATCATCAATGTTCAGCATTTTTAACATCCACAGGTTAGTGTTCGCATTTGCAGTATCGAGCAATGTGCGCTCAACATTTTGATGGCAAACTGTTTTAGGTTTACTAATTACAATAGCTGTTTAGCACATTAAAAACATCATTTATGATATATGTCACTAGACTGCTGTATGAAGCAACAAGAAACTCTTCCTATTAGGGTGTGTGTGTGTGTGTGCACACGAGCGCGTGTGTGTGTGTGCATATGTGTGCACGTGCACTTCTATACATATGCATGCCTGCATTTGTGGGGGGTGTAGATGCTCTCAACTCTCCCTAATTTTGCAAAATGTCTCTGTATTTTTTTGCATCACATTTTGGTCTGTTCCTCATAAAGTTTGGGGTTTTGCTGGTAAATCAGTAAGGAGTACAGTCACTAAATTATGATGACAGATATTTGAGTTTCAGATTTAGCTTTCAAAAAAGCATGTTAATGTAAAGCCTATTATTTTAGCAAGTCCCTGTGTGCATAAAGACAATAACTGTCCCTGATTGTGGTCTTTTGTCTACCTTTACTTTTAGCTTTTAACTTGGTTCTTGAGGAAAAAGAAGTTGAAACGTTTTTTTTTTTTGGTGGGGGGGGGGTGCAATGCAGCAGTGACCTTTGGAAATAAATTCCTGTGTGGCAATTATTTGTGTATTTATTTATTTGTTTGATTCACAGTCATATAAGTGGCTGTAACTGCTGGTCATGTCTGTGTGTACATATATTACATATACACACATATATATATTTACAGAAACACTTAAAAATGCTGAAATTCTGAAAGATCGAATTTCATATGGCTGAGAACATATGATCGAACTTTGCGGAATGGGAGATTTCCCTTTTCCTCGCTGTAGTGCAATCTCGGAGTTAGAATATTTAAGTAGCGGGGTTGTGGGGGTGCGGAAACATTTAAATAGGTGTTGTTTTTTTTTTGGGTGGGTTGGGATTTGTTTTAGAATTTCGATATTCCAAAACATCGGTCATATGGTCTTGATCATATGAAATTCGATGTTTCGGAATTTCGAGATTCTGAAGTGAATCCATATGTACATATACATATATTTGTATATATATATATATATATATATATATATATATATATATATATATATATATATGTGTGTGTGTGTGTGTATAAATTTATGTAATTTGGCTAATTGCTCATTTGATTGAATCCCAAATGGTCAAACCCATGTGATTGAAAACTAACAATTGAAAACTCATTTGACAAAAAAGTGTTGAAGTCCATAAAAAGTATGTGATGGTGTAATGTCTTATCATAGGAAGTATTAGAGAAGTGACAGAAGCAGAGTATGTGAGGAGTGGAATGGTTAGTGTCATGTTGTACTGCAAGATTCATAGATGTCTGTGTTTGCACTCCAGCACTGCTTCACTTTGTGTGTGTTTATTTATTTATTTATTTATTTTTTGTGGTTGTGTGACCAATGTGTTAGTATATATAAGTAAGGGGGTTTTTTTTGTGGGGGGCAGGGGCTTGACCCCTGCAAAAACAGGTGGCTATCAAATGAGATTTCAGGCAAATCAGTTTTTATTCACATAGGTTCAACCATTTGGGATTCAATAAATTGAGCATTCACTCAATATATACACACACCTACATACATATGTGCACTTACGCATGTGTGAGGGGAATATATGCTATTTTCAACTATCCCTGATTTTGGAGAATGTCTCTGATATTTTTTTTTGCATCTTATATTGTCCTGTTCCTCAGAATGTTTGTGCTTTTTTCCTAACAGATTTATGAGTATGCCAGCCTATGAATAATTATGATAGACATTTGATTTTCAGACTTAATAGTCTTTAATAAAGCATGCTAATGCAAAGTCTGTTATTCTACCAGGTTTCTAAGTATATGAAGGCAATAACTCACTGATTTTGGTCCTTTGTACACCATTCATTTTTAACGCTTTCCTTGCTTCTTAAGATGTTGAGACGTGAGAGGATTGTAATGTTTTGTACACTGCATTCTGACAGTAGTGAGATAAGATTATAAATTACTTAGGATTTTTCTATGGACAAGAATGATTAATAATATTACCAACTGTTTAAGTTAAGAAGTCATTTTTCTGGGTTTGCAAAAGTAGTGTGCATTTTTGTGAAGCCAGCTAGAATACTTTACTGTGGCTAATTTTAACACAAATATCTGAAGTGTGCACATTCAATGAAGTGGCACTAATTGATGAATATAGGGATAGTCTGTGATGAAAATGGTGGAGTATATGTGTAGGGGTAGGGGTTCCAGTGTATGGAGTGTGTGTGTGTGTGTGTGTGTGTGTATGTGTGTGTGTGTGTGGGGGGGGGGTTCCAGTGTATCTAAAATGTAGTAAGTTGGCCATAATCTTTTTCACTTTCCATTACAATCAAACATCAGTATTTTAATCAACAAATGCCTGTCTGTGCTAATCTGAAAAGGATGTGTATGAAAGCAAATGATCATTGTCAGAGTTTTGCATTGAGTAGTGTTGCTGTTTAACAGCATTTGGTCTTTTGTTTGAGTTTTTGACTTTGATTTCTTCTGTGTGGAGTCTGAATATACTTCTGTCTCTATGTGGGTATTATGCATCTGCTTTAGTTTCCG
>NC_056731.1:297961046-298041046 GCF_019279795.1 Protopterus annectens
CTTGGAGAAAAGAGAATATTCTGAGAAATGGCATTGTCCATTCTTTCAGCCATTCAGTCTCGGTGTTTCGGGATTCACTCCAGTATAACCCGATATTTCAAATGGTTACTATATGTGTGTGTGTGTGTGTGTGTGTGTGTGTGTGTGTGTGTGTGTGTGTGTGTGTGTGTGTGTGTGTGTGTGAGTGTGATGAGCTTTCATGTATTCTATGCCTCCATGTTCTGTCCTGACGCATATGTTAACATGCTACTTCATATACAGTTCTGACATGGTGTTGGAGTTAATGTTCTATGTTGTTTTTTCTTGTCAAATCTAGATGTCAGCAATCTAAAGGTCCATGTCCTAAGGGTAAAGCTACCTAGGTTTTGGTGCAAAATTACAACACCAACAGCCTTTTAGATAAATCCTAGGTAAGCTCATGATCTCAGCTTGCAAAATGCTGAAATGCTGTTATATACCATGACAGTTGCATCATACGGTTAAATATAAACAGAGAAAGTGACATACAGACAACACACACACAAACATATATAAATTCTACATATCAGATTTATTTCATTATCTTTAGTATGCACCGTGTTCAAAAAAAAAGTCAATAGCTTATCCCTAGATGATAAGATTTTGGTATTAGGATTTCAACTCTCATTGCTGAGAACAAATTCAAATATAGCTTTGTAAGATAATGAATTTTCATACCAGTATGTTTTCATCTTTCTAACCAGCTATTGGCACTGTATGCTGACACTATTATTACAGCTCTAATATAATTTTTATCAGTAACTACAAACAACAAGCCTAAGGAAAATAAAAGTAAGCAGTTATGATCCTAAGCTGCTCCTTAGCACTGTGTATTCTGTGCTGAATAATGCAGTACTACAGTCCCACATTTTCTGCTGTATTGCTAATGACATTTGCATGGATAATACAATTCTCTAGGATCTGTGCTGGTTATTTGTCTGAACCTGACATGCCAGTTTTTGTTCATATCATCATCTTGCCTACAGATAAAATATGCTGTTAAAACCTCTGATTATAACAATAGTTATAGAAATGAAACCAGTGCAGATTAAGTCAAAAAGATGGTAATCTATTTTTCATGAAACTGTCTCTAGTTACAGAAATATCCATGAAAGAAAGAAAGAAATGATGACAAAAAAGAGTGCTGCCATCATTTCTGTTGCACTTACACTCCCCCAGTTGAAACTAACATTTGTTACTGTTGAATGTTTCATTACTTAGTACATGAATTTGGCAGAAAGTTACTGATCAGAACAGAAAACACAATGGCAGCTGTCACAATTATGAGATGATCTAAAGAAATGATTAGGGGAAGTTTAGTTCCAAAATATTATACTGAAAATGTGCTAGTGACAAGCCTAGATTCAAAATATACAGTACAAGCTCAAAACCTGTCAGATTCTCATCATCTTTGTAAAGAAGTTTCTAAAGAACTACCTTCTATTAGAGTTTTGCAGATTATGTAAGGTGAACTCAATTTTCCCCAAATAAAGTTTTTTTTTCTGTTTAACAGACAATGTGTGGCAATTTAGCAATGCCATTTGCTGTGAGAGATGCATTTCAAAACATCACATGCTGGGTGTATGACATACACCGTAAAAGTTCTGTATAACTAACATCCATATGTGCTTCATATAAATACAAACTTGTACTGGCAACACTTCTGAATTTTAAGATGGTACATTCATCCTTTCTCTGGCATTAGCATTCAACAAATTAGTTACTATGTCAGTCCCTTTGGCATACCCAGGCATGTCTAATTTATCTATGATAAATATAAGCTCAGTTTTCTTTTGTCTATAATCTGCAAACTTGTGGATAGCAAACTAGTCACTGGAATGACTGGCTATAAAAAGATAGACATCACTGAGTTCCAGTTTGCTATTTTTTTATGTATGTATGTATGTATTTATTGCCACTTTCTCAGCATCAAATACCTATAAAACCTTTTTTTGTTTGCTGCCTCACAAAGCTTTAGATTCCTAGTTTGGTTTCTGATTGAAGGGCCTTCTATGTGTAATCTGCATGTCTTCCCTCAGTCTCCATGGGTTTTTAACTGATGATGCTCCAAACTGTATATCGCCAATGACTCTTGTTAGGGGTGGGCATAGTGAACTCAGTGTGCAATGTAACAACGTAATTGTATGTATAGTATGAGTTTGTGTGTTTGTGTATGTGTCTGTATGTGCATGTCTGCATCGATGCATGCATGCTTGCATATCCTGTACTGAACTAGCATCCTAACTAGAACTGCTTCCATGCCCTACTTACCTATCTGAATAGCCTCTGTGTGCCACTTAACTCTGAATAACATGCAGTGAGTAATGAATGAATAAGTTACTCCATTGAATTACTTTCTTATTTTTAAGAAAGCAAATTTTAAAGACTTAAATCTGTTTTGCCTTAGGCATAGAAATTAAAATGATTTTCTTTTGAAGGAGGACTAATTTCAAAAGTTTTACTTTTATCTGTGGTGAAACTAATTTCTAAGTATTTGGTATACTGATTTTAGGCTGCAACAAGACAATATTGAAGTTCCATGTAAAATCAGGTTTTGTACTTTAAGTTTTATTTGAAGGCACGACTGAAATGAGTCTAAGTTAGTTGAATTATTTTCTCAAGATATTTTATAAATAAATCTGAAAGAAGAAAATATCATAAATGTGTTTTTTGTCATATTTTTCAAGAGGTAACACTGTACAGCTTTTTGCTTCACACGTGAGTTTATACATTACAGTTTTCCCAAGTTTTTCTGCTTGAGCTTGTGCTACAGTATGATGTCCCATCAGCCTCTGCTTCTTCCAGCCAGTTGCCACTCTTTTGTAAGTCACCTGGTTGTTTAACTCCTTTGGTCCATGGTTGCTGTGTCCCACTCTAACAACAATAAGTATCCTGCAGGACATGCTTGAGCCTGGGAAACCACCAGGAAATTCACCCCGGGGATCACGTCAGTCGCCCTGCTAGACAGGGGTCCAGGAAAGTAAATAATGTGGGAAGAAATAGCCAGGGAATTGTTATGGCTAGGCTTGTATAGGCCCTAGGGCTGATAGCCTAGTACCAACCTATGAACCTATGAACCACCGCTACAAGCATAGGGTGGCTTTCATGGGTATCACCATTCCCCCTTGTACATTTTGTCCTCTTTTAAGTAAGTTAGGTGGGTAATAAGTTATGGTCATGAGAGAGTCCCCACCCCTGGCCCTAGATTGGTGACACCTTCCACGTCCCTCCACTTGCCCATTCTGGTAGACCTTTCAAACCTTGGTCTCTACCAAGGCAATAAGAGAAGTATCTCACCCCACTAGGACATCAATGGCCTGCCTTCCAGCACCCACAAAAGGAAAGCAGGTGAATCCTGTTCATTCTTTCCTCTCCTATGCCAGCTCCAATGAGTGGGTAAATTGCATATCAAGCTCATATTGCGTGGGTCATAGTGAGTGCTTTATCACTTCAAACAAGCTGAGCTGACAGATAAACCATTTCTTAAAGAAAAAAGTATGTATATATGATTTTATAGGTCAGATCATATTGTTCTAGAGGCTTCAAATGAGTGTCTTTTCAAAGAAAAGCTTGCCAAATTAAAAAAAAAAGTTGTTAAAACATTTGATAGAGCTATTATTCAGATTTTGACTACTCTAAATTGGATGAATGCATTTTAAAAATAATTCTGTTATGTTTTTAACAGTTTTTAATTGACAAATATGACTGTGTAGATAGTGATCCAGCATTAGTGATGAGGAAATGGAGGAAATCCATTCTGAAGGAAAATATTTTTAAGAGGGTGTTCCTCCTGAAGATGTTACATTTGCGGGTTTTGCAGTTAATGACAGAATTTTGACAGGACTTGTAAAGTTATCATAAGATTATAGATGCTGCCCCTTCTTTCTTTTCTTGTTTAATGCCCAGAATTCCTCTCACAACTATACTGCTGAGTATTGTTTTGTTTTGATATATAAGTATCCTCTTAATATTATAAAAATAAAAATAGGGTTTACAGAACACCTATAGAAAGTGCTCATGGCTAAGCATCACTGCTTCCAGATGTGGATTAGGCTGAAATGCATTCTGCAAATCTATTTAGAAGGACATTGCAGTATCTTAGAATAAAAGTAGCAAATGTTATGACAATATTATCAAAATATCTTTGTAAGACAATATATCTTTTGACATATATGGTTATATAGCAGAAAAAGTTTATTCAGCAGGGATAGCTTTTATTTGATTCGGAGATATCTAAGGAGAATTAAAATGTTAACTTTTTACTTATTTTAATAAGTTCTCTTTTTGTGTTTTGGAATGTGCCTTTGCTGTCCTTTGCATTTTCCTTTTATGTCAACCACTAATGACAACTTGAAACTCAATTTGCATATACATTAGACCATCACAAAGATCCACCAAAAACTTGGGACACTTTATAGAATCAAATACTCCCTCACAGACAGCTCAAAAAAATCTTGGTATCTATGTTCCTCTTACCATCCCTACTATATGGCTGTCCAATCGTGACAAATCTACCTGCCACACTTACATGAAAAATGATACAATACTGAAATAGAGTGTCAAGGTTTGCAGCAAGTCTCTTACAGGTTACACCACTGTGCTGTCCTAAAAAACAGCTATTTGTGTCCCACAAGATAGTACACAATCCACAGAAATGCCCAACCTTGACAAGAATCATTTAGCATTATGCACAGTAAAGACAATTACATTCACAAGACAAACTTCTTCATAATGTTCTAAAGTCCAGTAACTCAGCAGAAGATGCCCTACAGACAATTTATGCAACTAAAATGTGGAACCAATCCCACTTTCATTGTCTTATAACCTCCTAACCTTCAAAACTAATCTTAAGAAATATGTATCAGATTGTTGGCTTTGCTCTTGCTCAACCCCTGGGTTACCTCAGACAACTTAAATATATTATCTGAATGGCACCTGCTAACTAAGCTAGTATAAATGTTTTCAGCATGAGCAATTCTGCTAAATAGCCTGTAAATACTATAAATACCCATAGCCCATCTCCAGTATATCTGTACAATGCTACATTTACGCATTAATTTAACAACGTTTGTGCCTCACATTTCACTTTCTCTCTCTCTATCTTAACACTCTTACTTAACCTAAAAACCTTTTCCTTGTGCTGTCCCTCACCTTCCCCTTCTTCCCACACTTGACTTATCTCTCTTTTACACTCTGCTTCTCCTCAGTTCACCTCTGCGCTATCAGGAGATATCACAGATATAATACTACATCTTCCACTACCATCTTTTCATTTAAGTACAGTATGCAATTACTACTCATTCTTCCTCTTTCTCTCTGCTGTACTATACTATACTCTCCCAAACCTCTCTACCTACATGTAACACAACCTACTAATAAATTCAACTTTCGTTTCTAATCTGTCTCTCTCTCTCTCTACCTGAACAATCCTCGACTTATCTGTCCAGCATTATAATTCTTGCATGATTACATTTGGTAGGCTTATTATTTGCAAATGTTCAGATCCGCGGTGGTGCAGCGGTAGTGTTGTTGCCTCACAGCCAGAGGTTCTTCCATTCAATTCTCGGCTGGAGTGCGGGGAGAGCCTTCTGTGTGGAGTCTGCATGTCCTCCCCGTGGTTGAGTGGCATTCCAAAAGACATGCGTGAATGGGCATGCCTTCATTGAAGGTTGGGCATCAAGCTGGCAACTCGGCACAGTAAAAATCTACTGCCAATCATTAGCGGACCAGAGTTCCGCTGTAGCAACCCCTAACCAGGAAAGGCCGAAAGACAAACAAACATTATCTGCAAATGTTCAATGTCTTGATTCTGTGCAATTTTTGTGCATATGTAGCTAGTGTAACTGTGATTTTATTTATTTATTTGACATTTGTTAACTTGGGTAGTCCAACTGGGTAGAGACCCTTTTTCAGCGGAGACCCGAGGAGAAAAGCTCCAACATTAAAAAACAATAAAATATATTGCTAATGCTTACAGGAGAAACAATTTTTAAAAAGAACTAAAATAAAATGACAAACAGCCCAATTTTTTTTAAAAATAACTAATGTAAAATGACAAACAGTGTGTAACAAGGTCACCATTGTTTAGGTGCAACAAGAATAATATGAAAAACAAAAAGTGCAAAGTACAAGTTTGCCCAAAGTAAATCAGGCAGAAAACTGCATAATGAGGATGTGTATAAATGCAAGAAGAATATTAGTGTGCAGAATTAACAATATAAAGCAAGATAGGAAGATAGCTATAGTGAGAGGCTGAGTGTAGAGAAAAGCAGGAGATAATCCAAGGTAAGAAGAAGGTGAAAAAGCAATGTAGGTAGGGAATACTGTAAGTGTAAGACTATATTAATAGAAGCTAAGGGGACAACATCATGTCCTTCATCATGAATTCATGTTATATTTGTTGTCTCTTTGAAGCTATTCTCCCTGGGTCTCCACTGAAAATGGTTGCTTTAATGCTCTGTCAGACCTTTCTAGTAAACAAATGCTAATAACTAAATAAATAAATATTGTAGCCACAATTTAGAGATAAAAGTAGTTAAAGGATAGCACTATACTAATAATGATTTGAATAAAAGAAGATCCCTTGTATTTATGTCTTACTGTGTTTGCTTCCATAACCTGGTTTATGGCTGAAAAGGGTTTTGTACCAGTTCACTTACGTGGTTAACAAATGTAATTAATCAAACAATTATGTTCATTAAACAGTTTGACTAGATAATCAATCAATCAATGGATCAATCAATAAATTAATCCTGGGTCACATGCCATTCAGTACCATGATGGCTCAAGCTATCAGACTGCATAAGCCTTGTTAGGGGATCTTTAGCTCAGGCCAAAATCTTAGCAGTCCTCCTTCCTTTGATTGTGCTTCTGACCCAGGAATTATTTTGATGGGTAATGAATAAGCAGGCCAATACAAGGAAGCCTTTCTATCCACTTCTTCTTGTCTTGATAACAAATAAAATAAGCATAGAATAGAGGGTCTGACTATTTTCTTTGACTAACATTGAACTGTTCATTCATTTGTAAGAAATAGTTGTGTATCCATCAAAGCATTCATGATCTGCCTGCACCAGAAATGCTAAAGGTAATCATAACTAATACAATGGCAATGCAATACGTAAAAAGTGTTGAGAACTCATTCCTGCTAGTTACATAGGTTGGTTGTTGTAATATACGATATTGCTTCTTTAAATAATTGGCATCTTTTGATGTGTAAATGCCAGGATGTAAATGGTCATTGGAATGCTTCCTTCTGTGTGTCACAGTAGCAAAAGTAACATCTGTGAACTGCCAGTGTATCACCATATGGTCATGTATGGAAATAATTTGGTTTTAAAAATGATATGTTACAAAATGTTATCTCTTAAAACAATATCTAAGTAAAAGGTGGTTGTGGCTAGAAGAAATTTTGTGGCCACACCTGCTATATTTTCTTCAAAATGTGTCCGTCCAACTTTTATCAGGTTAGAAAGCTACTCACTAAAACACAAGAAGTAACTTTGTTTACATAAATTCTATCACTCACAGGCTCTGACTCAACCTCTTTTGTTTTCTAAATAGATCAACCACTGTCTCACTGTCCTACTTCTGACAGAGTTTCACCACACTCTCTCTCTATCCTCATCTCTCCAAAACTTATACTCCTTGCAATAGTCCAAGTAGCCCCAACCATTCTCACATCCCTGATTACTTTACTTCTCAATCATAAATGTAACAATACATTCATAGTTGTTCTACTACTAACATATAATATATCACATTATCAACCACAGTCCCTCTTTTCTGATATTTCTATAGTTAAGCTGCCTTCTCTTTTAATTTTTTTTAATTGCTAGAAGTCATAGTCAATATTACAGTATCTTTTGCAATGTTATATCGGTCTCTGCTATATACAAGCCTGTGTCTGTTTTTAATGAATGATCAACATTGTATATACCCAATGCAAGCTATGTATATTGCTCTGTTTCTAAATGATGTTCATGTAAGTTATTGTAAAGCTTTTTTGCTCATGCATGTACACTTATCTATGTTTTATATTCCTTCTAAGTGTATTTTATTATATGTCAAAACTGGTGTTACATGTGGAATTTTTCTCCCCAAGTCACCAGTAAAAAAGGGTTTGATCCCTTTCAGACTTTCCCAGTAAACAAAGGTAAATAAATAAATTATGTAGTGTCCAAATCACATGTAAAATGAATGTGAAACGTTTGAGAGTCTGGCAAATCTACAGAGAAATCAGATCATAAGAAGCAACTGAATGAACAGTTTTGCAGTAGGTACTGACACATGCAAGAATAAAGAAAGTGCCCTTTCTAACTTTGTTTTGTAAGCTATAAAATAGAAGAGAAGGTATCCTTTTGCTAAACTGTGGAGAGAGTAGATATGATTTATTAAAGCACCAGCATGTGCAGGACCACACAGACTGATCCTGTGAAAACACCAGCAATGTGTACTCCAAGGAACATATTAGTAGCCTTAAAGAACAGAACTGTGAAGAAACTGTGTAGAATGGACAGCAGGGCTGACTGTGATACAAACCAAACCAATCCTGGAATTCAGAAACATGTCACCCACAATCAGACAGAGTAAGATATTATTTACCTTTTGTGCATGACACAGCTCTAAGGCACTCAATGCCTAACAAAGAGTAAAACTGTATATAAACAAGAGCCCATTAAGAATCCTGCTCACAGCAGACAGGAAGTGCAGTGAAGGAACATGGTTTTGAGTGGTGGCTAAGGGATATGGCAATAAAGTCTGCTGTGCATGGCACACATATGTACATTAAGGTGTCTCTACCTATTCATGTGTGCACAGATGCAGCAAGTTAGAGAAGGAAGTTGGTACCATAAAAAGGTGCCCAGCAGTATGTCAATCTATTTTTTGACCAGAGTAAAGGGTTTAAAATGGGAGTACAGGACAGTATGGAAAAGAGCAGAAGGAAGCACATATAGGAAACTGGTAACGAATGAGCAGGCTTAGGGAGGAAAAGGTGGGGTATTTTATTTTTCTGGACAGATACCCATTTTAAATTCATGAACAAAACATATCTCCCAACCTATGACCACAACAAAGTGTGAAAAAAGCCATAAGTATAATAGCATGCAAATGTGGAAAACTGAGGACTTTTTAGAAAACATACATAGTAATTATATGACAATGGAGAAGAGTGAAGTCTGGGAAATAATATGCAATTTCAGAAGTATAAGAATGGCATAATTGCTCTGAGTACCATGGACTGGTCAAAAATGTGAATTGAAGTACAGTCATCAGCGGCAACCCTGGGCTGGTGTGAGGTATGCCAAGAAGGGTTGGTGGGATAGGAATCAAAAAAAGGGCAGAATGGAAAGAGGGTTAGGAAGTGAACCAGAGCACATGAACACACATAGAAGATGAGCAAGACTGACAGAGGAGGTGTTGACACACTGAGGGAGGAGGACGCAGAGGAGTAGGAAGCAATGGACAAATAATAGGAGGACACTGGTGATGGAAAGGACTTGTCAGCAAACAAGGAAGGAATACACACCAAAGGGAGAATAACACCATGAAGAGGGTAGGACATGGTTACCCAGATGATCCCCATCTACCCATGTCCTAGTGAGAGGCTATACTCCATCCTGGGTACCCTTACCACTGGGCTTTGGCTTGGATGGAGCAGTCAGTAATAGGTAATCAGGGACATAACTCAATGAGTCACAAGAGGACACTGTTGTCAACCACCACCTCACACATCCGAAGTATGATGCAGAGCTAAATGGCCTTTCAGCCTCAGCTGATGTATGGTCTGAGGAGCTGACCCTGGTAGGCTGACCTGCAGATGATGGTGGTGCGTTATGTTTGGGGCTGGTGTTCTCAATGTACTGACAGCAACAAGTCTAGATGCTGCTGATATAATTGTAAAACAAAAGCAAAAAAACTACATCAAAACCAAAACAAAAGTATAACAAAAATGATAGTGACACAAGGGGGTGTGAGGAGAAATGCAAGCAATGAAAAACTCCAGTACATAAGTGTTATAGACTGTTATACCCTTATGGCCAGTGTAATCCAAAGGACAGCAATCCCCTTCCTTCACCCATGCTGATCTGACACAGCATCCATGGTGGGAAAAGAACCCACATTTTTTTTTCATTTTACATTTGTTTAACAGTGTAGTGCACTTATTTTAGTGACCCATTTACAGTCACAGCTCAGATGACCATATCATAATGTAAAGAAGCTATAATGTTGCATATACAGTGCAATACAGAGCTACTTAGCTATACAAACCTTGTGGTTTATACAAACTTTATACATGCAAAATGTAAAGGCCAGTTACAAGATAGGTGGACACAAGTGCAGGTAAAGCATAGGTTGTCACTTTGGATTCGGTTTGAGTCTGCTATTTCCATCCAGTTTAATTGACTAGCTTAGTTAAATGCATAGTAAATATAGGAAGTGGAGAAAGGGAGAAAAAAGAGATGATTATGTAAGGAAGAATTAGTTAATATTTCAGCAGAGTTGCCAGGATGCATAAGTGGAGGTGAGGGAGTGAATAATGATAGGAAAGACAGTGAGATTTAACCGATGGAATGAAAGTGGTGGCATTGGCTTGAAGCATGTGCATAGAGGTGATTCATAAGTTCAGTTCTAAATGCTGTGTATGTTGGAAATTCTCTTAGGTAGGTTGGTCGTGATTCCCAGAGTTTAGGGACTAGTATGGAGAAGCATGATGGGTGTAGTGTAGTTTAGCTACAGGTGTGGCCAGATTGGGAGTGGATTGTGAGAGATATCTTAGGTTGTATGATGGGGTTATAGGAAAGAGTTTTTGTGCTAGGTGAGAATAAGTCAGGTGTAAGTGTTCTGCAGTGGAGGAAGACCAGCAGGAAGTCAGATATTTGTTTAATAAGCAGCCATCTGGATTTAAACAGATGTGCAGTGGTGCATTTGGTGAGATGAGTTTATGAGGAAATGGCTTATTTTATTGGAGATGATTTGTATGATGGTTTTATTTTTCTTTAATGCTGCGGCAATGATGGGTGTCTATAGTCTAGCTTGGCAAGTAGAATTTGATTGCCTATGGCTGCCCTTGCTAGTGCTGTCAGATAGGTTGTGTGTCTTCTGGTCCAGAAACGTAGTGAGTTAATTTTCTTGCATTTTTTAAAGTAGTTCTGGAAATTAAGAGTTGAGTCAAGCCAGATTCCCAAATATTTGAATAAGGTGGTTGATTCTATGGGGAAATTATTTATATCTATGATGTGAAGTGCCTTAGCAACTTTGATGAACCTTTGATGTGTGCCAAATAGCACTGATTTTGTTTCAGAGAGGATTAACAAGACCTTGTGCTATAAAATCCATTAATTGAATGAATATAGGCCACTTTAGAGTTCTGTTTGTATCCTTGTCTCTGATTGGTTAGATCTGAACATACAAAATAGAGATCCCCTGCATGGAAGTGATTGCATGGCTATAAAGTACATAAATGGACAAAAAAGGAACAGCCAGCAACTGTACACTGTGTAGTTAATTTAATAAAACATAAAACACAAGAGATAACAGACCGGTTTCGGCTAAGGAGTTAACCTAGCCTTCATCAGTGTAACAAATGCAGAACATCTTGTGAACATATATATATATATATATATATATATATATATATATATATATATATATATATATATATATATACAATATGCTTAATTAATGTTGAAATGTTATTGGTGAGCTCATAAATATTAATTCAAACCTGGGCTAAATAGCCCTCCTAATTTAACAATCCACTTCTTTTCCATAGCATTCAGTTTTGTGTGCCAACCAGTTTGGTGATTTCTATAATCTATTATCCTATCTATGACTGTAAAATGAAAAGTCGCTGTGGTGTGTTGTAGGGCATGTTTAGATAAAGCATTACTCATTCTTTTATGTCTGACATCACAAAGATGTTCAGAGATACATAACATGAGGGGGTCTAGATGTTTGTCCAATATAAAATGCATGGCAACTGCAGGTAGCCAGGTATATAACCCAGTCTGTACTGCAATTTGCAAAAAACTTAATATCCAATACCTTGCTGCAATTATTGCTAGAAAAATTTTTAGTTTTCAACACTCGGATACAGTTGCAGCAGTGGTCACAAGGCATGCAGCCAATTAACTTCTCCCCTGAGATGATAGTCTGAATGGTATCATGATAAGTGGATGGATGTTGATGTTTGAAGTGGCTGAAATGAGACCTCATTTTTTTCCCTTTCCTAAAAGAAAACTGGCATGTTTCACCTAAATGTTGTAACAAAAAATTGGCCACCAGTAATATGTTCCAATGTCTTTTAACCACCTCTATTAACTTATTGGTATTCCTACCATATGCAGCAACTTGTAGTTTATTGGCCATTTTGGGTCAATTCCTGGCTCTTTTCAACCCCCTGCTATAAAGCCCGTTTTTGCACACTTTTTCACTTGTAAAAGACTCAGCACAGCTCCTCGTGGTGTCCTGCAGAGTTCTACAAGCAGCAGAGAGTGAAAGAGTGACTTTCCTTGATTTATAAGTATTTTTTTCTGGCTTTCGCTTTAATTACTGCATCTCGACTGCATTTTGCCTAAAAAACAGCTCTGCATATTGTTTTTACTGTACCTGTGTAGATTTTAAACTGTTTGCACTTTAAAAAGTTATTTTTGTTTAATTTAACTGTTAGGCTAACACACTCAAGTGCGCTAGCCGTTTTATAGCATTTACTGTTTGCTACTGTATCTTTTTCTTCTGTCTCTGTAAAAAAAAAGAAAAAAAAACAAAAAAATATCCTTGTTTTCCCACTTTTCTGAACTAGAATAGTCCAGTCTTCAGATCTGGCTGATCTCTGGGCTTTGTCTTAGTTCCTGTGTTATCCATATCCTTATTTGGATAAGAGGAAGCTTCTTTGTTCACCAGTGGGAGTGGGGAGCACTGAGCAACCTATTTGTCCCTAGAGGAGTGGTTCCAGCCCAGCAACTTGTAGTTTATTGGCCATTTTGGGTCAATTCCTGGCTCTTTTCAACCCCCTGCTATAAAGCCTGTTTTTGCACGCTTTAGTGCGCTTTTGCACGAATTAGCATGAAGTTGCTCATAGAGCAGCATCGGGCAGCGCCGGTTAATCAAGTTTAAACTATTTGTGGCTCCGTAAAGTCTGCTCTTCAATTTTTCCCTTAGAACTGCTCTACTTGCAATCTAAACAGCCTATACTCTATCTGAAAAGCTCAGCACTTGCTACTAAAGCATTTTTTATACAGGTAAAGCACTCTTAAACAAAAGAAAGTACTTCATTCACCTAAATTCCCTTGAGTACCCATTTCCCTATAGGTCCTTTCTGACTAATTTACACAGCAATCTTTTTCACTATTCTAGCATGTCGAAGGGTCAGTTGCTGGCGTCCTCTCCTGTTCAGCTGGTGAATCTGGGAATCTTGAGGCAATGTTACAATTGCCTCATGTACACAGACAACCCTCTCCTCCTCCCAACAAATACAAATATATGCGAGAGATGCAACTATATAGCCAAACTGGAGGCTGAGCTCTCTCAATTCAGTACTGGCAAGACCAGTCAGGAGGAGAAGTTATCCATGCACACCACAAACCCAGTCTCACATAGAACTATCACAACTGCAAACCAAACACATAAACACACAAAAACATACTCGGAGGCGCTGATTAAAAATCTACCAAAACAACAGAGGCCTCCAAAGCAGACACCCAAGCAACCGCCACCTCAAGACATAGCACATGCAACACATAGTTCACAAAGTCAGTGTGCTAAACAGTCACAGCCCTTAAGGCCAAACAACATGCCAGACACACTTGTAATAGGTGACTCCATAGTCAGACACACTGATGTCCCGCTCACCAGACTGAACAAGGAAAAGGTCACAGTAAGCTGCCTGTCGGGAGCTAGAATCCGCCACATAACACAAGCACTCAGGTCACTCCACAGCAAGTACAAATATGACTCAGTCATTGTACATGCCGGTGTGAACGACCTGAGACGTACCTCCCTGGACTACATGAAAAGAGACATAGAGGAGCTCTCTGATTATGTAGCCCAGGCCGGTATGACCCTGACCCTGAGCAGCATCTTACCCTCACCAAGAATGATGCCACAGTACAAAGACAAAATGATCAGTTTTAACAATTGGCTTAATTACTGGTGTCATTCTAAGGGGATCCAATGTCTGTCTGCTTGGGATGACATGCTCGACAAGCCACGCTGCTTAGCAAGGGATGGCTTGCACCTGTCACCCCTGGGCTTCCGGATATTGGCCAAGGCTCTTGCCACCCCCATAGTGCCTTTTTAGGCAAGGCTCAAATGACAAACCTACCTCCCTAGAAAACACAAGTGGAAAAAAACTAAGGGTAATGCTGCTCAATGCCAGAAGTCTAAACCTCAAGATGCATGCCCTCGAAGCTCTCCTCAGTATGGAGAACATCGATGTCTGTGCAGTGACTGAAACCTGGTTCAAGGCTCCTGAGAGCACCCCAGCACTATCAGGTTTTACCTCATATCATGCTTTCCGGTCCCAAAACTTGGACCGAACCACAAAAGGAGGGGGAGTATCCATATTCATCAAAGATACCCACACCTCCAGGTTAGTGGCAACGCACGAAGCATCGGAGACCATCCAGGTGCAACTAACCATAGGCAAAACTGCCTTACAGTTTGTAGCATGCTACAGACCACCCTCTCAAACTCAGGAACCCCACACAGCCTTCCTGAAGACACTGGAGAGTATGAATGTCTCTCCAAATACCATCATATTGGGAGACTTCAACTACCCAAACATAGACTGGGAACATTACTCAAGCCCCAACACCCTAGCCCAAAGGTTTCTAGAATTCATAAACTCAAATGCGATGGAACAACTAGTCACCATTCCCACAAGAGGAGACAATATACTAGACCTGATCATCACAAACATGGGGACAAAATGCTCCACACCGGAAGTATATCCCTCATTGGTAAGATCAGACCATAAATTAATCTCACTGGAAATCCACATCCCGCCCCCACCCCCTGCACAAAAGACCACAGTGAAGAACTTCTCAAAAGCCAACTTCACACTTCTTAAGACTGAAGTGGTATCCTTCAAGGCCCCTGGGCCAGTGGAAACCACAACCCACACTGCTGAATCCTTTACAAATACCTTCTACGGGCACCTTCAAGAATGCATGGATCATGCAATCCCAAATAAAACCAAGACCCATTCCCCCAAAGGCAGGCGCCTGGTCTGGTGGACCCCAGCCATAAACAAACTTTACAACAGAAGGAGGAAGCTACTACATAACAGAGCAAAATCCCTAAAAGGGAAGGCATCTCTGATCAGTACTAGCAAAAAACTACGATCACTAATAAAATCATCCAAGGCCAACTTTGAGAGAAAAATCGCAAAAGGCACAAAAGACAATCACAAGGCCTTCTTTAGCTATGCTAGAAACCTGGGTGGAAACTCCCAGATATGCTCAGAGTTAGTCCAAAATGACACAAAATACACTGAACCCACTGACATTGCCAACATTCTGGCAGACAGGTTCAGTGCAAATTTCTCCTCCCTCCCCCAAAAGGAGAAATAACTATCCCAGCAGAGTGTAGCCTCCCTAACATCTCAAATGCCCAGGTGAGAGCCGCCCTCTCTAAAGCTAAAAACACAGCATCAATGGGACTGGACGGTGTCCCGGACTGTGTGCTACATGAGCTCCAAGAGGAACTAAACCCACACATAAGGCTGCTGTTTAATCTTAGCCTTACTACAGGATACGTACCCAAAGAGTGGCATACGGCAACAGTGGTCCCACTTCACAAAGGCGGTGCTTCTACGGACCCTGGAAATTACCGCCCCATAAGCTTGATGAGCCTGGTCTGAAAAGCTATGGAGAGGATCATTATGGAACTCATAAACAAAGACATTGGGGACCTACAGACATTGGAGCCTACCCAATTTGGCTTTGTCAAGGGCAGATCCTGCCTTTTGAACTTGGTCGACTTTTTTGAAACAGTCACTAAGGCCATTGATGAGGGTAAGGCAGTTCCCACAGCCTACCTTGACCTTGCAAAAGCCTTTGACACTATACCCCACTTGGGCATCATAGACAAACTCACCAGCTTAAATGTAAACCCATATGTCACGAGATGGGTTGCAAACTGGCTCAAGGACAGAACCCACAGGGTCAGAGTTGCTGGAGCTATGTCAGACTCTAAGCCAGTCACAAGCGGTGTCCCACAGGGCTCAGTCCTGGGACCCCCTCTTGTTCGGCATTTATTTTTCCGAGGTACAGGCAAGCACAGGAGGATTGTGGCTGACAAAGTTCGCAGATGACTGCAAACTGGGCGCCATAATTGATACTCCAGCAGACACAAACATCCTTCAGAGAGGCCTCATAGAAATGGATAATTGGTGCAAGAGCCATGGCCTTAAGCTGAACGCCAACAAATGTATAGTCATACCCTTTGGGAAAAACAAGGTACCCACAAATTACCACATAGGTGGTAATCCATTAAGTATGGAAGAGGTAATCAGGGACCTAGGGACCCAGGTTGACAGTAACCTCTCATTTGACACTCACATTGCCAAAGTGGTTAGGAAGACCTTCTATATTGCCCACCTTATCATGAAGGGTTTCACATCTAGATTAAGAGAGGTCATTGTGCCCCTGTACTCTTCTCTTATCAGGCCAATGATTGAGTACAATGCCCCATTTGGGATGTATCTTACCCGACACCTGCAGCAGTTGGAAAGACCCCAAAAGTTCCTCACCAAGAGGATAAAGGGTCTTAAATATATGTCATATGCTGCCCGACTGAAAAAACTCCAGCTCTATTCAGTCGCATACCGCCTACTCAGAGGTGACCTGTGTCTGACGTAGAAGGCCCTGTCCAATCCGGAATTAATGGACATGCTCCACCTCAGAAAATCCAAATCCATCAGAGCCACGAGAGCAAGAGACTTAAACCTCAACACAGAAATAAATAGGATGTGCTGGAGGGACAGATTCATAACCCAGAGGTTCCCTACACTCTGGAACAGAATCCCAATCCATGTTAGGCAGAGCCCCTCACTGACTCTATTCAAGAGAAATCTTGACGAGTGGATGGGAGATCGTAGGTTTACCCCGGGGGTCATCTCTGTGTCACTACTAGACAGAGGCACAGTAAACTAAACCCTAAATGGGCGTAGTATTCTCATCCTAAGGGGTGGTGAAAGCCACACACACTCTGGCTAGGCTTATAAATGTCCTAGGGCAGATAGCCTAGTACGAACCTATGAACCTATAAAACATAACTTGTTGGTTGTAGATTGTGGTTTCTGTTTATATTTAAGAAGGTCCTTCCTATCAATATTGGCAGCATAGTTGCTTGCTGTATAAACATGGCCCATGCTGTATCCCCTTTCTTGAAACTTATGGACTAAATCACTATGAAAATATTCAAAAGAGTTATCATCTGAACAGATGCATCTCATCCTAATAAATTGTGACTTGGGAATATTTTTAGTGGTGTGGGCTGGATGAAAGCTGGATGCGTGGAGTAGAGTGTTATATTCAGGATATTTACGAAATACTTCTGTGTATAAAGTGTTATCATCATTCCTGGATATAAGTACATCTAAATAAGTTATTCTCTCTGGATGGTAATTGATAGTAAACTGTAAACCCCACTTATTATCATTGAGATACCCTATAAATTCCATAAGGTATTCCACATCAGATCTCCACACCATCCAGCAATCATCCAGATACCTATGCCATATATTGATTTCCCCCAAGTAAATATTATGTGAAGTATCATAAATTATGTGTTCTTCTATGTAAGCCATATACAAATCCGCATATATGGGGGCAAAAGATGCACCCATTGCAGAGATATGTATTGATGGGAACTGTGTTTATTACTCCAACTAATTTGCGAAGGCAATTCTTATCATCAGCTGTTGGTTGAATTTGGAACTATTAACATCATTGTATTTTGGGATTACAGTGGATTCAGTTGTGCATTTGGACAATTTTTGGGATTGACTTTGCCCAATATTGAAATTGTTCATTTTGTTATGGTTCATTTGTTTGTAATTTCAAAATGCATGGGATTATATTATCATTGAACAAGGAATACTTTTGGGCCAACAACTATTACTATTTCTTTTTACATAACTGACTTTCTGCTGTGAATTGCAGTGATTGGAATTGCATACGGTTCATTGTATATTCTCTATTTCCAGATTTTTCAAACTGGGGTTTGGAATAGATGCTAGGATCAATCTATTAGACATCATCTGGTTAATCTTGTGCAAGGACTGCGTCCATATCAGGGATTAACATAAGAATTTAGCTTCAAACACATATTATTCATTTCCAGTTAGGAAGCTCCAAGTGGGACTTTCATTCAGAAACGCTGATTATTTTTATACCACTAGTGTATACTAATTTGATGGCCATTTGTATTCTAATTTTTGATACATCTTTGGGCCTCAATGGGAGCTTAATAATTGTACTTTTGGTTAATGCAGAAATAAAGTATTACTTGAGGTTATTATTTTACACAATATTCGATCTTTTATTATGAAGCTCTGACTGCAAGATCATTATTTTTCAACTTCATGCTCGTGGTTTTATAATTCTGCCTTTATATACATTTATAATTTGTATCAGGCCTATATTTTGATTTAATCTTAGTGATTTTTTTACTTATAGTCATCTGGTCATTTAAACAATAACTATTTGTATGCATGGGCTATTATAGTCCGGACCCAACAAAATATTATCTCAACAAAATTCTATATACAAGATTGGCTTGAAAGTGGCACTGCTATTAGGTCTGTAGGTTCCTTCCAGGACAGACGAAAACAATTGTAGATAAATACCCAAGTAGTGGACCTTAAATATATTGTTGATTTAAATCCAGCAGGGGCCATTATTGTCCAGATCAGCGATCTGAGAGTTTCCAACAAAGTGCAAATGAGGTCTTTCGGACGTGGCACTGCATCTATTTTTGGTGATTGATTACAATATTAGGCTTGGTTTCTCTTTTCATATTATAATTGTACATGTATATGTAGGTGGGTGATTTTTTTTTTCTTCTGGATAGATTTTTTTCTTCTGGATGGATTTTTATATATATATATATATATATATATATATATATATATATATATATATATATATATATATATATATATATATATATATATATATATATATATTTGTTTGTTTGTGTCTTTCGGCTTTTCCCGGTTAGGGGTCGCCACAGCGGAACTCCGGTCCGCTAATGATTGGTAGTGGATTTTTACGTACTGGGTTACCAGCCCTGATGCACAACCTTCAACAAAGGCATGCCCCATTCACGTATGCCTCTACACAGAAGACGCTCTACCTGAGAATCGAACAGGACAACGTCTTGCTATGAGGCGACAATGCTACCGCAGCACCACCATATGTAATTTATCATCTTTGCTAAAGTTGCCATTTATGATCTTTAGCTGCAGTTATTTCTTTTCATAATTCGAGTATTTGCTCTTTTTTATTACTATTTTTTTGTATTCTATATTAACCCTTTGTACAATGGATCTAACCAGTATTTTGGGTGGTCTTTCTTCTGACAAGGAAGATCTGGGCATATTTGGTATTGCAGATCCCAATCACGACAATAGTTTAAATACTACTGAGAATCCACAATTTTGCTGTGATGGATTGTTTCAACAACATAATAAAGCTATGAAAGCTTTAAGATCCAATGTTTGGCATCTTAAATTATTTAAAGTATACATGGCAAAAGTTATAACTCCCAGAGGGCTCAGGGTAAATGTCCAGCCATTAGTCAGTGATATTAATGATCAGTTAACAAATGAGTGGTCTGCCATACAACAAAAATGTTCAATGGGATTTTTGGGAATGCTTGCCAGATATTATGAAAGGGTTATTGATCAACAAATAAATACAGTTAGTCAGTTATGTGAGGATAGCAATCAATACATTGGTCAACCTTTTTATTCTACAAAATTGACCAAGCTAAGTTCGGATTTACTAACTTTTGAAGCACAGCTTAGGGACAGGAAACTTAAGAAGTTCCAAAGAGATCAAATGGATTATGATGAAGGGCACCCCTTTAATTATATCAGACATGTTAGATTTGAAGGTGGGAGCAATAAGAGTAACACAACCCCGAAACGCAAATGTCCTAAGTCCAGTCTCAGGAAACGTAATACTTATACAGATTCATCTGGGGGTGATTCATCATCTGGTACAGATCTAGATACACAATAGACCTCAGATTCTTCAACCCCCAAACATAACAATAGCACGGTCCCTTTAGGCCTTATAAGAGAACAGGCAGAAAACATCGCAAACATCAAAAACATGGAGGGTTTGATGGAACTTCTGATGAACAAATAAATAGTTGTTCCAAGACAAATGCATTAAACATTTCTGATATAAATATTGTTGGATTCACAAACAGCATTGTTAAATAAAGGCCTTTGTTTTATACCTGGTTCCTCTGTTCAAGAAGATGTATTAGCACAAGATGTTATAGCATTCTGCAGATTGCTCAATCTTAAAGTGCATTTCCATGATAATACCAATGATTATCCAACTGGGGACTCATTCAAATACCACAAATCTACCTTTGTTCCACCGATGCACCATTGCGTGAGTCTCTTTCAAAATAGTGTACTCAAAGATCTGCACTTCAATTTAAATATGACTCAAGCAAGATGCAATAATCTCTCAAAGTCTGATATGTTGGCTTTACAAGAACTTGCCAATAATAAGAATTTGGTAATTACTTCGGCAGACAAAGGAGGTGCTGTGGTTGTCATGAATTGGTCACAATATGATGCTGAAGCTCGAAGACAACTAGATGATGGCAGACATTATATTAAAATGCCTCTTGATCCATCTATCATGTTTAAACAACAAGTAGACAAATTTTTGGAATCAGCATTACAAAATGGCATCATTACGGAATGAACTAAATACCATCTTACTGTTCTAGATCCAAACAGCCAATATATATATACTTTTTGCTGAAGATTCACAAAGATTTTCACAATCCTCCAGGTAGACCAATCGTGGCAGGTAATGGGTCCCTAACTGAACCAGTATCACAATTCCTGACACAATATCTCAAACCATTACTTAGATGGGTCAGATCTAGAATTCAAGACACTACAGAATTTCTTGATATAATCAGTGATATGCAAATTGAGGATCATTGGTTGTTGTGCACATTAGATGTTTGTTCATTGTATACAAACATACCACATTGGGCAGGGCTGGATGCTACTGAATATTGGCTACAAAAATCCAGTATATATAAACCTGGCTTTAATACTTTCCTCATCATTTTGACGGAACATGCTCTCACGAAGAATGTTTTCTTTTATGGTAACCAATGCTATTTACAAGTGCATGGTACTGCAATGGGTGCATCTTTTGCCCCCATATATGCGGATATGTATATGGCTTACATAGAAGAACACATCATTTATGATACTTCACATAATATTTACTTGGGGGAAATCGATATATGGCGTAGGTATCTGGATGATTGCTGAATGGTGTAGAGGTCTGATGTGGAATACCTTATGGAATTTATAGGGTATCTCAATGATAATAAGTGGGCTTTATAGTTTACTATCAATTACCATCCAGATAGAATAGCTTATTTAGATGTACTTATATCCAGGAATGATGATAATACTTTATACACAGAAGTATTTCGTAAATACCCTGAATATAACACTCTACTCCACGCATCCAGCTTTCATTCAGCCCACATCACTAAAAATATTCCCAAGTCACAATTCATTAGGATGAGACGCATTTATTCAGATGATAATTCCTTTGAATATTTTCATAGTGATTTAGTCCATAGGTTTCAAGAAAGGGGATACAGCATGGGCCATGTTTATACAGCAAGCAACTATGCTGCCAATAGTGATAGGAAGGACCTTCTTAAATATAAACAGAAACCACAATCTACAACCAACAAGTTACATTTTACCACTACATATGGTAGGAATACCAATAAGTTAATAGAGGTGGTTAAAAGACATTGGAACATATTACTGGTGGACAATTTCTTGTCACAACATTTAGGTGAAACATGCCAGTTTTTTTTCAGGAAAGGGAAAAATCTGGGGTCTCATTTCAGCCACTTCAAACATCAACATCCATCCACTTATCATGATACCATTCAGACTACCATCTCCGAGGAGAAGTTAATTGGCTGCATGCCTTGTGGCCACTGCAGCAACTGTATCCAAGTGTTGAAAACTAAAAATTTTTCTAGCAATAATTGTAGCATGGTATTTGATATTAAATTTTTTGCAAATTGCAGTACAAACCGGGTTATATACCTGGCTACCTGCAATTGCTATGCATTTTATATTGGACAAACATCTAGACCCCTCAGGTTACATATCTCTGAATATCTTTGTGATGTCAGACATAAAAGAATGAGTAATGTTTTATCTAAACATGCCCTACAACACACCACAGCGACTTTTCATTTTACAGTCATAGATAGGATAATAGGTGATAGAAATCACAAAACTGGTTGGCAGACAAAACTGAATGCTATGGAAAAGAAGTGGATTGTTAAATTAGGAGGGCTATTTAGCCCAGGTTTGAATTAATATTTATGAGCTCACCAATAACATTTCAACATTAATTAAGCATATTGTATATATATATATATATATATATATATATATATATATATATATATATATATATATGTTCACAAGATGTTCTGTATTTGTTACACTGATGAAGGCTAGGTTAACTCCTTAGCCGAAACCGGTCTGTTATCTCTTGTGTTTTATGTTTTATTAAATTAACTACACAGCGTACCATTGCTGGCTATTCCTTTTTTGTAGATCTGAACATAATCATGTCATCTGGATATAATATGATCGGAACCTGTGGTAGGTCATAAGGGAGTTTATTAATGACAAAGCGAAAAAAAATGAGCAAATCAATACCAGTGTAATGAAAGACAAAACCAAGGAACTCGATAGGACACTGTTTAGCGTAAAATCATTCCATTACAGCTATTTGTCCAAAGACTTCTTTTCTGATGAAGGTTTCAGAGGAATAGCTGTAATGAAGTGATTTTATGCTAAACAGTATCCTATTGGGTTTCTTTTCTGGGCATTTATCCAGTGTTTGTTTTTGGTTCTTTTTGAGTTTATTAATGAACATAGAGAAAAAAGAGGTGAGTTGATGTATTCTTGAGGAACAAGTTTAAGGAGCTGGTCTGCAGTAGAGAGGGATGTTCGTAATTTCACTTTAAAGTATGTATTGGAAAGGAAGTCTTTAAACCAAGGTAAAAAGTCTTTACTAATGCCAGTTTGTCTAGTACTAGTTGAGGTCAATTAGGTCAAATAATTTTGTTAAATATATGAAGACTGCCCCAGTATGATTATCTTTGTCCATGTTGTACAAGATTTCAGCTTTTAGGGTCTAGAGACCTGTCATGTTACTACGACCACCCCAGAACCTATGCTGCTTTTTGAGAAGAAGGTGATAGAGATTGCTGTAGTTCTGTCAAATGAGTGTGAATTACTTTTTCTAGGACTTTCCCAAGTCTGGGGACTACAGAAATAAGTTGTAAGTGGAGGAGTTTTACAAGTTTGTCATTTGTGTAGATATTATTAGGGATTCTTTCCAGATGTTGGGCATGATGTTGTTTGCTTGACATAGGTTATAAATATGAGCAAGGGAAGTGGTTATGAAGTTTTTGCATAGACAGATGAACCAAGGGTTACCATTGTTTGAACCAGATGAAGAGTCAGTGAGAATGTGGTCTAGCAGTGTCTCTTTATCTTTGAGTCTGACGTCTGATGTACTTAAAGCAAAAGGAGGGAATGAGTAGGGGATGAGAGGGTGGTGGTGTGGTGGGGATAGAGGTGAGGGGGAGTGGAGACTTTTGATAGGTTGCTGATTTCATACAAAAAGTCTGCAGCTCTGAGACTGATAGTGTTGCAGTTCAGGAGTTTGTAGAGAATGTTATCTTGAATCTTGCATTGTGTAAGTTGAGTTATGTCATGCTAGAAATTGTTCTGTTTGTTCAGCAGAGAATGCTGCCTAGATTTATAATAAGTATTGTTATGACTGTGGATAACTGATTTGCAAGACCTTTGGAGTATAGTGAAGTGAGAATGAGATAGAGTAGTAGGGTTTTCTTTCACCGTAGTCCAAGCTTTATCTCTCATTTGTAGGAGTTCATAGGTTCATAGGTTCATAGGTTCATACTAGGCTATCTGCCCGAGGGCATTTACAAGCCTAGCCCATAGTTTTTTGGCTTACGCCACCCCTTTAGTATGGGGAACTATACCCATTATTTTGCTGTGCCTCTGTTGAGCAGTGACACTGAGGTAATCCCTGGGGTATATCTGCGATCTCCCATCCATTGGTCAAGATTTCTCTTGAACAAGGCCAAGTTGTTTGAGTTCTTTAGTTATCCAATTATTTCATTGTGAGTTCAATAATCATTTAATTGGAGAAGAGTATTTCTTTTGGTTTAATTTCTCCAAGCCTTTTGGGTTTCTAGTACCATGATGGGAACAGACCCAATTCCTATGTCAAAGTATGATTAAAGTTCTTGAAATTGGTATTGTTTCAGTCTTTGAGTATTTCTCCTGAATGATGAGGAGGGTTTGGGTTAAGTTGGATGCTGCTTCAATTATGTCTTGCATGTTGAGGCTCGGGATCCAGCAGAGTCTTGATAAGTGGTGTTTTAGGTTGTCAATATAGTTGGTGGATTTTGGTCTACATGTAATGAGCTTGGGGGGGGGGTTGTTTAAGGTGTTGGTTGTGCATAGTGAAAGTAATAGGAAAGTGATCTCAGGGGTGAACGGTTAGGCTGTAGATAGACTGTGGAGTGTTTGTGATGACTAAGTCTGTTAAAGACTTATTGGATCACTGAATGTTGTTTTTCTGTAAGCTCAGATGTTATTTGCATCAGGTTTAGATCAGCCAGAAATGCTGTCATATTATTGGCCACAGGTCATTGTTAATGGAGCCACCTATACTTAGCCAGAGGTTATAGTAAAACTACTAGCCAATAAATTCAGCTCCAACTTTATCCCTCTCGCCCCCTCAGCCTTCCCTCAGGAAATATCATCAAATATCACTCCCTCTGCTATCACTAGGGAACAGGTCCTTAATGCTTCTCCCTCTAAGGCCAAGAACACTGCATCAGTGGGCCCAGACAATATCCCAGGATGCCTTCTAAACAGCATGAAGTATGACTTATCAGGCCTTCTAGAATAGCTGTTTAACTGTAGCCTTCAAACAGGTTTCATGTCTCACAAATGGAGAACAGCAACAATTATCCCTATGCACAAAGGTGTGCCGTCTACAAAACCTGGAAACTACAGACTCATAAGTCTCACTAGTCTCATATGCAAAGGCATGGAAAGAATTATCATGGAAATGATCAATAATGACAAAAGAAACCTCCAGACATGGGACCAAACCCAATTTGGTTTCATGAAGGGCAGGTCATGCCTACTCAGCCAGGTGGATTTCTTTGAGAATGACACCAAAGCAATGGATGAGGGCAAAATGATTCACACTGCCTACCTTGGTATGGCCAAGGCATATGATACAATACTCGACTCGGGCATTGTTGACAAACTCAAGAGGTTAGGTATAAACCCTTATGTCACCTGGTGGATAGCCAGCTGGCTCACAGACAGAACCCAGGAAGTTAGAAATGGGGAATCCACCTCTACAAAGATGCTAGTCACAACTGGAGTCCCTCAGGAATCAGTCCTGGGATCACTCCTTTTTGGCTCTTACTTCTCTGAACTCAAGTCCAATGTCAATGGCCACTGGCTGACTAAATTTGTCGATTACTGCAAATTAGGAGCAGTCATAGAATCTCCCACTGACATAAATGTTCTACAGGAAGGGCTGACACAGACAAATAACTGGTGTCAGAGCCATGGATTAAAACTAAATGCCAAGAAATCCATAATAATATCCTTTTGTAAGTCATCCACCCCTGGTAACTATCATATTGCCAACAGAGCCCTAATAGCTGACCAAGTCATCATTGACTTAGGGACACACATAGACAGCAATCTAGCATTTGACCATCACGTGTCTACAGTAGTGAGGACATCATTCTATATTGTGCAACTTATAAACAAAGGCATGGCATCTAGGTCCAAGATAGTCATTGTTCCACTTATTCGGCATTCATCAGACCTATCTTTGAGTACAATGCCCCCTTTGGTATGTACCTAACCAAGTATCTCCAACAATTGGAATGTCCACAGAGGTTCCTCAGTAAAAGAATATGAGGCATAAGTAACATGTCCTGTGCAGACTTCCTCAAGGCACTATCTCTCTATTCTATCTTCTACAAGCTGTTGAGGAGAGATGTATGTCTGGCATACAGTGCATTGCAAGACCAAACCCTGATGGACCTCCTGCATGTCTACAAATCATACAGCACCAGAATTACCTGTTCTAAAGACTTAAACCTTGCCTGTGATATAAATAGGGCCTGCTAGACTGACAGTTATGTATCCCAGAGATCATCCCTTCTCTGGAACATCCATGTGAAGTAGAGTTCTTCCCTAACACAATTCAAGTGTAACTTGGACAATTGTTTGGGGAACAAAAAATTCATCCCTGGTTTGTCACCTATGTCTGTAATGAACACAGACAGCCTTTAAATGGTTCATGTCCAAGCCTCTGCTTGTAAATGTTTCAGCTCCCAAGACCCTGCTTACAATTATCAAGGGTACCAGAACTTGTCAGAGATTTGGGATGCATGGCTAGGCTTAAAAGCCCTCGTGTTTGTTACCATAGAAAACACCTATGAATCTATAAAACTGAGATTAAAATCTCTTGAATAAGGCGATTGAATATGGTCAGTGTGACAGAAACAATATTATTTCTGATTGATTTGAATTTGGAAAGGGAGGTGAGAGATGGGAGGTATACAGAGGCAAGTAAGAAGGTGGTTTCTTAGTAGAGGGAAACTTTACGAGTATCGAGGGTTAAGGTTAACTTTGTAAGGAGTAAGTGTACCCCTCCAGGCTTAGGACTAAGTCTAGTGTCACGTGAGTAGCAGTATGATGGAAGAATGTGCTCAGTTTGTTGGTGTGTCACTTTTAAGACAGGATTCTGTGATTACTACTCTTTCTGGCTTGTGTCAGGACAGAAATATCCTCAGTTGGTCAAGTTTATTTCTGGCACTTTGTACATTGAAGAGGACACAGTTAATTGTGTGTACAGGAAACTGATAGGTAAGATTGCTTGCAGGGTTGGAACTGGGATTCAGCTTGATACAACTGTTTAATAAGAGAATGAAAATTATAGGGACAAATTTGTAAAAAGATTTTTGGGAATTGAAGATTTAGGCTGGGCACAGAGGTGGGTTCAGTGGGATTCTGCAGTATTGTGAACATCATATTCCTGTACACAAGATAGGGAATTCTTTAGTTGTTGTAAGGTGTTGTAGTAAGGACAATTGTTGTTCTTGGAAGTAACATAAAAGTGGAGTGCCAAGGGTTTTTATTACATCTACATTTTAATACACCTATACCTGCAATATGGAAGGTAATATCTTAATGTGTTGGGTCACTCTGACAACACAGCTACAGTCAAACTGCCATCAATTATCCAACACCCACACAAATTACATAATGTAGTGGCATATAAATTCAGCAACTTTTGGGCTATACACAGTAAACCATTACTTGTAAACAGCAAACACAGTGAAGCAGATTAAGAACTATTCTGTCATATGCAGTGGTCAGTAATAGACAGGCTTGTTCTGTGAAAGTATAGCCAAACATCTGCCTCTGTGGCACACACGTGTGTATAAAGGCACAACAAATGGGAGAACAAAGGTCCACAATCACCCAGATCTAATTTAGTGTACTGAATGGCAAGATCTAAAGAAACAGGCTGTGTATCATACTGCACATTGTCAGTATTCACTCATGGTAATTGGTGCTGAAATACCAGAAAATGTCACATTTTAGGGGTGCAGACAATAGGTGTAGAGCTAATACAGGGATGGTCTGCAACATGTGGAATATCAGACAGGTATGAAGATATGCAAGCCTGTACTATGCAAACCAGGTATACTCACCCTGGTAACTGGAAAGATACCCAAAGCTCCTCCGGTGCAGCTGAGCATTGTCTGCTATTGCCTTATTGCCTATGGAGCAGATATAGGCATAAGTAAGCTCTGTACACCGCACACTGCCAATGTAGATGTATAATTGTGAAAAACTACTTAATAGTACATTTCTGGAGCCCTGGCCATTAACTCACCTTCCAACTGCCAAGTAGTTCGGATGTTTGTACTATAGATCACTGTAATGGTACAGGCACTGTTCAGTAGTTCAAGGAATGCCAGTTGCATCACTCACTGCCCTGGAAAGATAGGGCCAAGTATCCAAATTATGTTAGGGGTTATAATTCTTCCCAGGTAAACTCTCCCAGTGGTCACAATGTAGCTAATACAATAAAACCTTACTTTCCTGTGCAGATGGCCAAGAAGCCCTGCAGCTGATAGTGTCTTTAGTAGCAATATTTGAGCACTGACTCATAGAACAGAAGCATGGCTGGCATCTCACGACCATACCCATTATCCAGTTTGAGATTTGCCATACAGCTTAGAGCAACTCAGTAGCATGGCTAATGGCAGGACCTGCCATCGATGGTACCATTCCACTGTATATAACATGCACTGAAATGTGAAAAATGGCAGTCATGCTTTTGCAGTACAATATTGCCTATAAGCTATGCAGGCACCATGCACTTTCATTGCCTCCACTTATATTAGGTACAGCATGGAACTGCATGTAATTTCCCCCCTCTGCAGTGCATGCACACTACACCCTGTAGGTGCTCAGGTGTGTGCTCAAGGCTATGAGGAGCTATGTGTGATGTTGTGCTTATGGCATGACATGTAAAAAGAATAATTCAGAGACATACATGAGATGAGTCCTTACTTGCATAATCATTGCACTAAAAGACCTGATTTAACAAGATATAAATCCCAGAGGCTGCATTAATTATCATTGCTCCACAAAAGATATTACAGAGCTGGATTCAGATAAGGAGATTCACCTGCTGGAGGTAATTAAGTCTGCTAAAAGCTACAATTATACTTTATCAAGTTATGTGCATCAGTCCACATACTACTGCTTGTCTTCAGATGTAAAGAGGTGTGTATCTGTGCAAATAAATACTTACCAAAGGAAAACAGACAGTGCCTGGTAAATGATTTGCAAGGTAATACTTGTGCTCTGAAGCCCGCAATGGTATGTGCTCATGTTAGGAGGTTTACTGGGAGAGAAACAGAAAAGGTAAGGAAGCATGTAGAACAGAGAGCAGCCATGATAAGTAACATCATCTTGTAGAAATATTAATACCATAGCTAAAACTTACTGAATAACCACAACAAGTTATATGATACATTTTAGCAACTTCACTTGCATTGTGTTGGTTTTCAGATGTCAGCACTATGAATGTACATGCTCGGTGGGGAGGGATTTGATTACTGCTGTGTGTGTGTGTGTGTGTGTGTGTGTGTGTGTGTGTGTGTGTGTGTGTGTGTGTGTGTGTGTGTGTGTGTGTGTGTGTGTGTGTGTGTCTGTGTGTGTGTGAGAAGTAGTACTTGTAGGTAACAAAACGTTGTAAAATGCATACTACTACTAACTGTTGTTCAACAGAAAGGGAACAATAGCCTCCAAGGAGTAGATGGAGATGCTGTCCATACTGGCATACTCACACAGTGTATTCTATACCCCATACAGCAATATACTTAGCAAGAGGAAAACCAAAAGAGCAAGTTTTCTGAGGTTGAAAATGAGGTTTTGCTGTAGACTCCCTCATCTGCATGGGCTAGAGCTCTTCAGCCAAGACAGTGCTGACAGGACCTACTGGAAACATGCATGGCAGGATCTGGCTGTGGACACAAATACAGTTGGAGGTGAGAACCACACATACAAACAATGGGCCACAGATATCATCTGTGATGATGAAAACCATGCTCTTCTCCTTGCAAGCCAGGGAAGGGTGACATAACGGGGGACTAGCAGTAGACTAACCCTTGACAAAAACAGTGGAGTTCCTGGTATCTTGCGGGGGGGGGGGTAGACTCCTCACAGTCACAAAGTGTAGCGCTGGATCCTGAAGCCGAGCTCCAATGTGCCCCAAGAGTATCCATGGGGGATGCACCAAGTGGGTGTTGTATGCCTGTAGTATGCTTTACCTATCGTAGACTGCTACATTTAGCAATAAACGTCTGATGATGTTTGTTGCATCTACTATAAGTACAGCAACAAATGATCTCCATGTGCACCTGCATGAGGTAAGTTAAGGTATTTTAGCCATTGAGGTGTTTAGCAATCTACTGTAAAATGCACACTGGACATACTTTCAACTTTGCAACTTTTGGCTGAAAAGCCTTAATGTTTTCCGACATTCCTCCCTCCCCACTAGAAATGACAGTTATTTGCAAAAGATAAAAGTGATCAGTTCAATTATGTGAAAAGTGACCACACTATTGTGCTTTTTCCATTACCATATTTTAAGTTGGTCTTAACAACTTTGAGATATGCTAGTGGGAGTAAGGACAAAGTGATTGGGCATACTTGCAATGTCCTTTGTGCTTTACTGTCCTCATAGGTGATACTTTATCCAGTACAAGCACTATGGAGTTTCTACTGTCTGATGCTGGAGACTTTTCATGCTCCTACCACGATGGTAGTGAACAGCTAGCATGGCCAGAGAGCACAGTGGCAGTGATGGACACATGGAATGTGACCACAACATCCCTAGCCCAGACCATGGGCACAGCTTGTGTGCCTGTGGATACACAAGACACACACAATACACAGGCAGAACAGGTTATAATGGACACTCACAGTGAGAACACTGTATCACTCATGTTGGCCCAGGCATCATTGCCTGTCACAAACTCCGTGTGTGGACCAGAGGGGTGCATGTGAGCTGATGGCCGTCAAAGGCATGGATACTGCACTCCAAGCAAACTGGCTGTGTCTGTTGGTGTGAACTAGTGTATGTGCAGGGCAGACATGGAGTTACAAGCTATTACCACATCAGCCATTGTGGAGATAACATGGCTACTACCACATCAGCCAATGTGGAGATAACATGGCTACAACCACATCAGCCATTGTGGAGATAACATAGCTACTACCACATCAGCCATTGTGGAGATAACATGGCTACTATCACATCAGCCATTGTGGAGATAACATGGCTACTACAGGGTGCACAGGATGATCTTCAGGAGTGCATCTCCTATATTCCTGACACCTTGGATGGACTGGAATACATACTGTCAAAAGGCAGGTCCTCCCAGGCTTACATACCCTATGACAGGTATGGCCCATGCAGCCAATCCACCTCTGCCTCTGTGGATGGCAGCCATCATGGGCATGGATGACCAGGGTCACAGTCATGCAGTGCCAGCACTTTCAGAACAGGTGTGGAGGTACTTATAACAAGGAGAGAGCACCCCATTGGTAATGGCAATCATGACTGTGTCACATCTGGTAATGGACAGCAGTTATGGTTACACTGCAGACCTACAACTTGTTAAGGCCGTGGTAGTACCCTTGCAATTCCTGGTAGGGATGGCTGCCATGGACAGGAGGGCACACAGAAGGCAGCTGCTCACCTTCCGTGCATGCCCCAGGCTTATCAATTACAAAGAACTGCAGTGCTGCATCTGCTGTTGAGCTGTGTCCCAGCAAAGACACAGAGACACACACACACACACACACACACACACACACACACACACACACACACACACACACACACACACACACAAACATACCACTACAACCATCTATTGCCTCATATACTCAAGACAACCATTGACAATAGCTCATCTGATAACCTCTTGCACCATACCTCTTAACTGTACAGATTGTAGCAGAATGTCAAGATTTTTGGCTCATATTTTTGGCCTGTTCCTCTTTTTTCCTGGCAAATCACTGGAATGATGTCAGGACTGAAGTCACTAAATAATGACATACATTTGAGTTTCAGACTTCAAATCCTTCAGAAAATGTATATTAAAACAAATCATGTTACTCTAGCAACTTTCTAAGTTTATAAGAGCAATATTTAAAATATGTCCCTATCTGTACCCCCATTTTGTCAAGCTTTGTCCAGATTTTTTTCATTAACAGGTTGAGAGGTATTTGTTGCACTAACCCCCCCTGTCCCACCTCATACACATGCACAGACATATATTTTCATTTTCTACGACAATCACACCTTTTCCTCTGAAAGACATTCTATAAATGGGTCCCTTTCCCCACTTGTGCATTTGATGATGCCTGTGCCCTGTGTTTAGTGCACTGTTTGGGTTACCTATGCATGGGTAAGCCCAGTCTGGTTTGGGTTTGCATGCATCACTATTACTGTTGTGTATTTGCTTTACTATGGCCTTAAGCTTTGTTCCCACAACTGCTTCTTTGCCAATGTGGTAGAGTACTGTACTTAGCTCTGTCTAGCATGTCCATCCCCTGTTGCTGGCTCCTCCAATGACTCCTCATCTGGCTCAGCATCCAGTGTCTGGTGTGCAGCAGTATGGTCATCTTGTCATGACCCTCCCTGCTGAAATTGCTTCCTAATAATCATATTGTGTCAGACTGCACACACTGAAAATAGTTTTGTACATGTATCAGAATCACACTGCAGAGCACCATCAGATACATCCAGGCAGCAAAAGCTTAGCTTAATCAGTCCAAACACAAGTTCCATAATGACCCAGGTTTGGAATACAGCATAGTTATATGTATTGTCTGCCACACTATGTGGATTTCAGATGGGAGTCATCAGTCATGGCTTCAAGGCATATACAGCATTGCCTGTAAGATACCCCTGGGGGGAGTTACCTGTTTGAAATTGTTGGTATAGGTCACATGCATGCCATACGTGGGAGTCACGGCAACTTCATGGGTGACCTCTAGACATATGATGGACTAGACTCTTAGCATTACAGACCACCAGGCAGTTAATGGAGTGATATATTTTATGGGTCACATACCTTCTTCATCAGGTGGACCCTTCATTTCAACATGAGTGACCCCTATCACTTTAGAAAAACAGGCTGTTTCGTACAAATCCTGCATAGCATTGAGAAAATGATGGAGTATTTTTGAGGCAGATGTGTGAGTTACCCCTACTGTGTCCCCTGTTTGTCACTGAAAGGTCCCAGTAGCTGATATATGTGAACCCACACATACCACTGTATCCACTGGGATAGGAACTCCATGACTCCCACAGGCCTGCAGATAAGGCCCACACATGTCCATCACTGCCTGTATGGTGTCCCTATCCATACAGAAATGGTCTACACTGTCAGTATTATGGAGGCAATGGAATGTTAAGCATGGATGGATGTCACAATGCTTCAAGGGCAACAACACACATGACCAGTGGCTTGCAGCAGCGATAGTCTCTTGCATATATGTATTGACAAATGTGATGGTAGCACCAAGCATATATCTGTGACTCTACTGTATGTCCATAAGGATTTTACTGTGGCCATTAACACTAGGGATTGGAGGTTGGCATGGTGTTTGAAGTGCTTACCTCACAGACAAAGGGTAGAGGGTTTCATTCTCACTGAGAAAATGGCTAGGCTCAAAATGGTCCACAAGGGCAGCTAATCTAGTACCCACCTGTGAACCTAGTGATCATGCATCATGTTGTGGAATTTATACGTTTCCGAATATGTCATTTTTTTCCCAATGTTTGCATACTTCGAGACCCTACTTTTAATACGGTTGCTCATCACCATCTTATTATATACACATTAACATATACAATGAGCAGCTCTGCTGCTCGACTTCTACCACTCATGCTGAGCGCATCTCAGAATTGCACACAGACCCTGCACATGGTCATTCATCACAAACATTTGCTTAATGTGATGAGGCAAATGTTTCTAAATATCAGTGTAAATGACATGGAGAGTAATATTTTGCTATGGTTTAACTTAATAATTCACATAACCATAGATCTGCAAGACATCCTCTCAAACACAGTAAGACTATCATATTTGCTAGAAAAAAATGTGGATATCTTGGGAAAGGAAATTAAATGATACAGTATGAGCTATTTCTCTAATGGGCTTCAAGAAATTTAGAAGCTTACTGAGGAAAATTCCAAAATGAAGTTATTGAAGGCATTTTCCCTAAAAGGTTAGCCTCAAGGGGAAAACAATATTCCCAATCAAATGATGGCTTATTATTAATGTAAAGAACTTGTACATTCTTATTCATGTCCGTTGTTCAAACAGATAATTGTGTTAAATCACCTGACTTAAGATTTGTTGAATAGAATTTAGGAATTGCATTTCAGAGTAGTCAAATGTTGCAAAATAACATTAAGTATTTGTTATAGTCAGGTAAATTCAGTACTTTTATTACTTTGTATTCTGGATGAAATTGTATTCTGGATGGCATTCTCAGTGGCCAAATGACTACAGGCCTATTAACTATCTATGAATCTCTGCACATGTCCACTCAAGCTAAACAAGTGGTGTTGCAGTGCATTGTGGATAAATCATATCACAACAATAATCTGAGATGGCTGACAACATCATACTAAATGCCAGGAAGACCATGGGTTAAGATCAGTGCAGATATTTTCCAGCACCAAGATTGCATCTATCTGATGTGTTAATTGCTGCAAAGTTGCGATTGTAATACCAGTAGTACAACAGATAGTACACTTGCCTTTGGTGCAGAAGACTGTGGGTTCTATTCCTACACCCAGTAGATCAAGCACTACAGCATTAGGGGGTGCTGTACTCCTGACTGTACCATCCTTTGGATGAGATGTTAAACTGAGATCTCATCTCCTTGAGTTGGTAGCAGCTCAGGTAAATGTATAAGATCTGATTGCACCCATCACAAAGTTTCCCAATGGCCAGGCCAAATTTCCTGTAGTAGTTTAAATACCACCTTAAGGCTACTAGTCTAGTGGGACTAACCTGGTCAACAAAAGGATAAATAAAAATGTTGCTGACATGTTTCTAAAAAACTGCATGGTATTCCTGATAAGCAGTGGTTCACGTGTTACATAAAATACAATGAATCCATGATTAAGTAAAGAACTGTTCAAACTGCTAAGCACTTAATGAAGGAACCACAATGGTTTGAAAACCAGAACTGCTCTCTTACATAAAGATAAAGGTCTGTCACAAGCACTACTATTTATGGCTCATAGGATGCAATCTTTTCACTACATCTACTGTGCTATTAATGCCAGAGAATAAGACTCAAGCAAAAGAGAGGCTGATAATTCAGAACTGGTAAAAGTCTTATAATGACATACTGGAGCCGTTATAAAATTGCAGAAGGGAAAGAATTTATGCCTTCAGGATGGTTTGTCTTAGCATCCAGCAATTGCTATCTTGAGGCATTATCAGCCAAGATTATTTGTGGTCAGATTTGTGATGGAAAAGTGTGCAGTAGTAATAAAGACACTATTTTCTAGAAAACAGTATTACTGTCACTATTGCATCTAATAAGACTGTTAATGAACTGTCACCTATTGATGATGTTGCCAGTTCATTTCCTACTGATGCATCTATATCCAATTTTTAAATAATCTTGATATAGAAGATGAACTAAATTCCATTTTGTTATCGTGACAGCTCATAATTTCAATATGGAATGTCCAGACAAACACCTCATCTGATACATGAAGTCTCTATGCATTCTAAAGACATTTAAGTGATGTAGTCATGAAAACAATATGCTATTAAAGGAATTTAAGATAAATGTGCAATCACTTGTTATAAAATACAATGCTTAATGATGGTGTCTCAGTAATCAGATGACCTTAAATGACTTTTGCCTGAAAAGATGCAATACATGATGTTTTTTATTTAAATATTAGGATCACGTCAATGAAAAAAATCCTCAGGATATAAATCATCACATACTGCATTTATGTTTGTATGTCAAAGATGCAAAAGTAGACTCATTGAACTACCAGTATATCATCTCATGACTGATTTTTTGTTTGGCTTGAAGCCCAAATGTTACAGCCTTGAAGCTTCTAGAAATGGTTTTACCACTGTACATTCTACTGCTGATTACACATTTTCCAGGGAACAAGAACTTGTTACAAGACAACTTAATCTGAAGACTTCTTGTGGGCCACAACTGGTAGGTGTGTCCAGAAGTTTTTTTTTTCAGACTGCACAAAGGTCTAGGAAGCCCTTTGGATAAAAATCTTTGTTGCTGTCAACAAATGCCCAATTTCCTCATTTTCTTATACCATACTGGACTGATCTTTGGCAAAATATGGGAAGGAGGCTAATGTACAAATATCATCCACTCTTCCTGGCACAAAGACATGTCCTTCCTTATCACTGTTGCAGTATTCTTTACAAATGGGATATCCTGCCATGGATAGCCAAAAGTTCAGCCAGCATACCAAAGCCTTTGCTCCTTTCAGGCACCGTACCTCAGACATATGTCCTACATCCAAGGCATAAGGTACATAAGGAATGTATGAGCACCTAATCCTCAGAACTTCTTTGCCACTGGTTAAAACACCACATTTGGAATCGATCTGCAAGTTGTTTGCTGCATTGGTTCAGCTCTAGAACCTTCTCAAGATAAGTGCCCCACTGGGATGTCTTCCATCTTATTTTTTCTGGGATGCAGATTCCACATAAGGATCGCCTCAAGAAGTGCCTTTTTTGTTTGGGTGCTATGCATGACCATACTCAGTGTGAGATTTGTCAGAAATTTGTACCAAAGACTCTGCAGCTGTCTATCATCCCTTTCTATTTACTTATAGAACCAGCAGTTAAAGCTTTTAGCTCAGGGTACCATGGTCTCTGAAAACACCTGTCCCAACATTCAGCCACCACATATGAAAAAAAGATAAAAAAGACAAGCATTGAATCTGTTGCTGCCCAGCCTCCTCTGCATATCTCCTTCGGGTTGAAAGAAGAACCCGAGAACTGTCCAGTGCCAGTGTCAGCTCTCTCCATGTTGACCCAGTTGGAGGTCAGCACAGGGCTACCTACCTGCAGATCCACTGAAGCTGTGCTTAGGGCTGCTGCAGATGAGAAGGGCAAACCCCCAGCTGATTATATCAGAGTGGCTTAGGTGGATTCCCCAAAATATTGTTAGGGAAGAGGTCCCTGGAAACATCAATCAATACAGACTGGGGTCTGAATGCCCTAGGATTGTTATGGATGATATTCTCTTGAAAAAGAAACAAAAGACTAGACATGTGTCTCCTTTGACTAAGAATCCACACAAAGAATAGCAGCATTTCACTCAGGATCTTTTCAATGCCCTTATGGCTTTAAACCTCCCTCAAGGATTGTATGTTCCTGACATTGTTTCCTGGTCCTCCACTCCTTCTATGCATCATAGGGACTCTAATTCCTCTGAGGAAGAGTTGGATTTGGACTCTGGTAAGGAGTCATTAGCTTAATCTTCTCATATCCATTCCTCTCTTGCCCTGGGTTCTGAGGAAGAGGATTACCTTTGTCCAGATTCACCAAGGGGGGAAATGTCATTTGGAGATAATGTGGTACATATGAAGGAACATTTTACATGGGATTGTTCCCAGGTTTCTGACATTCAGAAGAGGTACTATGAACTCTTACAGATTGATTCATCCAGGCCTTATGCAGTCCCTCCAGTGCTGGATGTTCTTTTGGAGATCTTTTCTTCAGCTTCCCTAGCACCTGACTCCCAGCCTCGTGCTCCAAAGAAGCCTGACAGGTTTTATGAAGTTCCTGAGGCCCAGAGGTTTCCTTCATCAGAGCCTGCTGTGATTTCCCTTGCCACTGATATTCCATCTAAGTTGCTGTCTTCCTCTAAGCTTTAACTTTCTGAGAAGGACAGTCGTGCTATGGACAGGTATGGGAAAAAAGTCCATACTTCAGCTTCCTTAGTTTTCAGGGCCATTAACTACCAGACCCATATGACTAGGTATGTGCTGGCTATTCTTTCTCAGCTTGGGAGCATTCTGACTGACTGATATGTATGAGTCTAAGCCAACGTCTGCTGTCATTTCCATTTTAAGTTCTGCTCCTGGGGAGGCTCATCATTCTATTAAGTGCAGTTATGATGCTGCTACTTCCTCTAGAGCAGCTGCATCAGGGACTATGATGAGGAGGTACTGTTGGTTGCACTTACAAGCTCTTCCTTCAGTCTCTCCTCCAATTAAAAAGAGAGAAAGAGAGAGAGACTTTCAAATCAGGAAGCATGCAGTAGAAGTGCACAGTTTTTTTTCTTTGCAATTCAAATCAGACAGAAGTGTGTAATCTTTTATGGTTTTGCTGCCCATATTGAGAGATTGCCAAATCTAAATAAGATGTTATTGTTGTATCTGCTGCCCACACTGCCATATTGAATTAAGAGATTAGAGTAGTGCGTGATGCAAAGATAGGTGCATATGCGTGCGTGGGTGTCTGCGTGACGCACGTGTGTGTGCGTGTGTGTGTGTGTATGTGTGTGTGTGTGTGTGTGTGTGTGTGTGTGTGTGTGTGTGTGCGCGTGAGTGTGTGTGTGTGTGTGTGTGTGTGTGTGTGTGTGTGTGTGTGTGTGTGTGTGTGTGTGTGTGTGTGTGTGTGTGTGTGTGTGTGTGTGTGTGCATGTGTGCATGTGTGTGCATGTTGTGCATGTTGTGTGTGTGTGTGTGTGTGTGTGTGTGTGTGTGTGTGTGTGTGTGTGTGTGTGAGATGCTTCAGGTCAGTTATATCAGTTATACCACTCATTAGGTTTCATAAGTTTTCTTATTCAGAAAAGGCATACATATGTCCTGTCTCTTTTATTTGTTTTCTATTTATGCACAATCCTCTTTTTTGTTGTTGTATTGACCAATTCCCAAGAGCACTGTCTGGTTAAGTCACTTGCTCAGAAACACACAGTAGGCAAGTGGAGCTAGAAAGAATCAAAATCTATACCCTTCCCTAAAGGAAAATGCTTGCTAATGCAAAGCTTGTGGTTCTAGCAACTTTTAAAGTATGTAATAAAACCATTTAAAATCTGTTCCTGATTTCTTTGTGTTTTCTCTGATTCTTGAGCTAAAAGGTTGAGAGAGTGGGAGGAGGGTTAATGGATTCCACTGTATAGTTCTGGCAGCACTAGACTGAAAAACATATCTGGCCAGTTATTTATGAATATGTTCATTCACTTGATCTCAAGCAGATACCTGAGATGACCAACGAGAAAATTTCCAGTGTTAGTGGTAGAACCAGGAACACAAAAACAAAAAAAGTGAGGTTTGAGATATCTGAGATGTACAGTCATACAAGTGGCTGTAATGTGTGTATGTATGTGTATGGAAGCCCATAATTGTGTAAAGAAAGGAATTTATTGAGTAAAAAGTGCTTCACTATATTCTGTTTGACTATGAATCCCAGCATGTGTTTTGTAGCTTAACTTGTTGCCAGATGCATACTCGGTAAATGTGAGTTCCAAGGGAAGAGAAGTTTAATGTTCATGCTAACCCCCGGATTCTCCAAGCCTTGTACGGTGTGCAGGATTAGTGCAGGAGCTCTAGCAGGCAATATTTCTGCCATGTGATCCAGGAATAGCCTGCAGGGGTGTGCATGAGCGCTCCTGCACTAGTCCTGCATGGACTCAGCCCCTGTATGCAAATTACCCCATTTGCAGGATAAATCCATGCAAATGAGGTACATTTGTTATCCAGGAAGCTGGAAACCAGCCATGCAGGACTAGTGTAATCTGCAGAAATGTATTCGGTTAGTGACCGAGTACATTTCTGCAAATTACAAAATGGAGCTGTGACAGCTCCAAATAAAGGGTGCATATCAGTCAAGAGGCATGCCAATGGCCAAGTATAAGGCAATTGGCAATGGAAACAGCTTATAAAATTTAAAAAAAATCTACTTTTATTTTTTTTAGCCGATCACGGCAGTTTAAGCATAGGGCAGCAGCGCACAAATGGGATTGGGGGGGGATAAGAAAATAAACCTAAAATAAACATTGCTCACTGCATGCACTCTCCTTGCATATCTTACATCCTACCAATATTCTATCATTCCCCCACTCAACCACTACCACTGTACTATATTCACACCACCACTCATGTCTCACCCTCACTCAGCTCCCCTCTCACCAACTCAAGAATCATCCCTATGCACCCCCCGCATATTCTACCAACAATATTACTCAAACATAAAGCATCCCTACAACTTAACATAGTAACCCTCCTGCCATACTTATTACCCACAGAGCACAATCATAAAGTTTCCCTAATAAACAAACACATTCAAAAACTGAGAAAACTAATAACCTCATGCATATCAAAACTAGCCCTAAGTGAAGACATCCAGCCCAACCCTGGCCCTACCATCTCCAACCCCAATCCTCATAATCAGACTAGAAACCACAACTTCTCCCATATCACAGCCAAAAGAAAGCCAAGTTACTTCCTTCTACTAAGCCTAAATATTAGAAGTATATCCAACAAAGTCCATGAACTCCATCCCGCCATAGATTTGTACTCCCCAGATATAGTCATCCTGACAGAAACCTGGCTAAAACCTCACATTACCAGTGAGCAAATACCCCTTACCAGTTACGGCATACTAAGAGTAGACCGGCTAAACAAGAAAGGAGCGGTGTAGCTATAATATTTAAACTGCATCTAAACATCCAGATCATAAAATCATCAGCTCCACACATAGGCAATGAAGAAATAATATATACCAACCTCAAAATAAACCAAAACAAAACCATCAACATAATTGGATGCTACTTCCCACCTGGCCAGAACATCCCTCCACTAGAAAACCTCCTCAGCTGGTCTACCCACCATCTCCCCCAAGAAACTATTATTTTAGGTGATTTCAATATTGACTGGCAATCCTGCTTTGGCAACAATCCAACCCATCATATAAACCTTCATGGCTTCACCCAACTAGTCCAGTCGCCAACCAGGATAAATAAAAACTCCAGCAAGCACACTACCCTGGATTGGATACTAGTCAGTAAGAGCCCCCAGTCATATATAACAGGCTGCTTATCAGATAGCCTCAGTGATCACTCCCCAACATTCCTACTCAAAAAAATACCTATACCAAGCTAAACCTGTCATCTACCGTCAAATATGTAAAAAACTAAACTTTAACCCACTTACATTCATCTCATCCCTCAAAGAATGTAACTGGCATCCCCTAAAGTACCTCAGTCTTGATGATGCAGTTGAATTTTTTAATACTACCTTCCTGAGCATCCTTAATTACCATGCCCCCATAAGACTTTCCAGAAGGAAAGCACAACCCTCCCCATGGCTACAGAAAACCACTAAGTCAGAAAAGAAAAACAGGGATAAAGCCTGGGAGCACTGGCGCAAAACCAAAACCCCCTCAACTAGACAGAAATTCCTAGAACTACACAATAGAGTTAAAAAGCTAATAAAACAGGACAAATTCCAATACTACCAGTCTGCCTTAGACTCCTCCCAACACAGCCCCAAGCAGTTCTGGTCCTCCATAAACTCCATCCTCCACCCAGGTAAAGTCAGTACCCCTCATCCTAACATCCCTCACTCCTCCAAAAATATTGCTACCTCATTCAACACACACTTCACACAAACCATACTATCACTAGCTAAACAACACAACACCCCTCCCCTCCAACCCACACCTTCAACTAGTAATCTCCTCACTGCCTTCTCTTTTTCTCCTGTACCTACCTCCAACATAAAAAAAAATCTTAACTAAACTTAAGCCCACCAAATTAGCAGCAGGCAACCTCCCAAGTGAATACTTACAAATCGCAGCTGATGCTCTGGCCTACCCAGTATCCATCTTGATTAACCAATCTCTGTCAGAAAGTTACGTTCCCACACTGTGGAAAGTATCACATATAATCCCCCTCCACAAAGGCAGCCTCTCCACAGAACTAACCAATTACTGCCCCATAGCTATTCTCTCTCCACTCTCCAAAATACTAGAGAGATGCATACATTCTCAGGTCTCAGACTACCTCCTTACTAACAACCTCCTTTCCAATACTCAGCATGGTTTCCAACCAAACCATAGCACCACCACTGCCTTACTCTCCTTTACTAACACTATCCTTCAGCATAAAAACAATGGCTATCTCTCCTCTGCTACTTTCCTAGACCTATCTAAAGCATTTGACATGGTCCCATGCAAACAACTCATCTCTGTCCTCAATAACCTATCCTTTTCTCAGTCATCAGCTGGTTTCAGAGTTACCTGTCTGACTGCCAACAATCCGTTGTATGGCAGAATTACATATCTCCCCAACTACCTGTCTCCATGGGGGTTCCCCAAGGATCCATCCCCTACTCTTCTCTGTTTTCACCAATAATCTAGCCTCTGCCACCAAACATGGCACACTCATACAATATGCAGATGACTCAACCATCATCTGCTCAGCCCAGTCCCTACCCAAACTGCAAAAAGTCACACAGGAAGCCTTTTCCTCTGTTGAAACTTGGTTATCCGATGCCCAATTAATACTCAACCCAAACAAAACTAAACTACTCATCTTCCAACACACCAAACATACTCAAAACAACTCTCACTTTAAGATCACAGCAAAAGACAACACCACTATATACCCAACTGAACACACCAAATTGCTAGGAGTGGAAATAGACAATAAACTAAAATTTGACATTCATATATCCATGACCATAAAAAAAGTCCACAAAAAACTAGGAGCGTTATACAGAAATAAGCAACTTCTCACCAAAGTAGCAAAGATTTCAATAGCAAATTCCCACCTTATCTCCACCCTGCTTTACGCCTCCCCAATATATACCAACCTAAGGCAATGCGATCTAAACAAGCTAGAGACCTGCTACAACAAAATCGCCAAATTCGCCACAGGGGCATCCTACCGTAGTCACCGCTGTCTCTCACTTGCTGAACTGGGCTGGCTTGAACTCCCTCACCTCCTTCAATGGTATCAACTATCACTCGCCCACAAACTAGTAAACCATCCACTAAATGTCCCACCCCTCCAGAATCAACTCCAACCCTATCGCACCACCAGACCACTAAGATCCAGCAACAAAAATCACTTGCAGATCACTAAAGCCAATAACTCTGCTGGTGAAGCACTATTCTCTTGCGCCATAGCCAAATTATGGAACTCCCTCCCACCCACAATTACCTCCGTACCATCATGCACCCACTTCAAAACTTTACTAAAAGTGCACCTAAAACATGCTGGCTATGCCCTTGCAACTCCCACTTTAATATCACCCACCCCATCCAACCACTACCTTTCTTTCCACCCCACTAACTACCTTGATTATAGCAAGCTCAGATGCTCATAAGCCTAGTACTTATTATATAGCAGGAACTTCTTATTGTAACATTTGTTAATGTCTGTTATGTACTTCACAGATAAAGATTCTAGTTGTCTACTGATGTACTATGTTCTTCATCTGTAAATATGTTTGTAATTAATTGCTATGTTAAATTGTTAATCGCTATGTAATCCAATGTAACTACTGTCTGTTTATTTTAACTGTGGAGCTTTTCTCCCCGGGCCTCCACTGAAAATGGACCTACGTCCAGTCGGACACTCCCGGTCAACAAATGCAAATAAATAAATAAATAAATAAAATCACTATTCTGCCATTAAAGTCAATGGCAGGCAGAAGACAACATGGCCAGTGAGTAGTGATTGCTAAGGGGGGAGGCTCAGTGTGAGACATGTAACTATGCATTAGTAGGCAATCCTATGCAAATGAAGGGAATGATAGTAAATCCCAGTTTTCCCCAGCATATTAGTCAGGTCCAGACAGTGTAGGAGCAGGAATAGCTTGGTGCAAGCCAATGAGTTATCTGACATCATAAGGGGGTGTGTCAGGCATAATGTAAGCGGATTGGAGCCCTGTGGTTCAGGTTTGCTCCTAGCTAAGCACAGCTAAGCAAGGGGGTATGTCTGAGTCTGCCTAGCACTCTTTACACTGCCTAAGCGGGTGTGCACGCCATGCACTGGGTTTTACTCTCCCACCCCTCCCTGACTATTCTTTGCCTCTGTCTGCCTCTCTCACTCCCTCTCTGGTGGATGTGGAGACTTATACCTGCTGTGCTTAGGCAGCAGCATGTGTATTTTAAGTGTTGCTCATAATCAGCTGATGGCCTCTGCACGAACTGCAGCCCTCCTCTAGCTGATTGCATGTGGAACAGTTGTGATAACATTCCCATAGCCAATTGCATGGAAACACACTCCAATATCTAGGAACATTGTGATGGTGTTGGGCCTTTACATTCACTGTGAGCAGGAACTCGATCCATTGTTTGGCAAACAGCATCTCAGATGGATTGGGGATCTACCTCTAACAAAATACACTGTAGAATAAAGGCAACACACAGGAGGGTGATGTGCATGACCTGACTACAGACTGTAAGTGCTGCTATACTGCATTTGGAGTAATGTTGGTGTAACAGGGTATGTGTGGATATGGCTGTCCTACATGTTTTAATAGCTGCCATGTCAGTGCTATGTTTATGAGGAAACCCCCATCTCTAGAGTCTTCTGCAGACTTGGCAGTGTGTGGTGCCTTTTGTTTCATGTGTTACCCACAGAGCACCTGTCTGTGAACTGCAGAACATAGTGTGAGGAATGCAGTCTGTTAATGGTGACAGCCATAAGAGTTACTGACTTCATATCCCTCACAGGACATATGTTGCAACAAACCCTGTTACAACAGTAAATGTATGAGGGTATCACAGCAACATGTCAATATTGGCCCTGTGTATGTGCCTCCAGCCACAACTCTGTCACCCTTTGTATACATGTCATGCAGTAAGAGGTGCATATGTGCTGTACACCATAATTAATGTCATCATATCTGATAACAAGCCAGTGAGATATCAGACTGCTACACGTTATGTGTAGTAGGGGTTACAATTTATGACATTACTTGGACATTCTGTGGTTGTGTGTATAGTATTGAGGTCTGTGTACTCATGGTGATTGTCAACACTGTGTGTATTGTTCATTTGTACTTTGGCCTGTGTACAGACCATGGTAGATGTCATTGTTCATCGTCCTGTTCTATCTGATGTTACATGCTGCTCCACTGTATATTACTCAATCAGCTTACACGTTTGTAGGGTCATACACACACATGTCCCATACCACAGTCAGGCTTTGGACAACACTGTGGAGTGATCCAGTATATGTTGGGTTAGTGTGTGAGTGGCACATATAAGGATGGTGTTGCACAGATAGTCCATATACTGTAATATTACTCTAGCTTACCATATGCTGCTGTGGCTGTGTTCACATTGGTTGCGGTTATGCATTTTCACATAGGTGTATCATACTCTGTGCTGTGACATGCCTGTAGAGCCTGTTATACATGCTGGTACATGTGCATTCCCCCATAGGAAGTGTAGGCCAGTGTTGAGCCAGTCTGCCTGTAGCCTGCACAGTGCATTGTTACATGCCTAACAGCTTAGTGTACTTACCCAGTGAGATGTCATGTCCAGATACTTGCCAGATGTACTACTGCCAGGCCACCATAACAGTCATGTATATCAGACAGAGCAGTGGGATGCTGTACCGATGTATGTCAATATCTAGTGGCTAGTATGTGGCCACGGCACCTCCATACCAGTGGTTATCATGTGTCACGACAGACAAGGGTGTGTGAATGAATAACCTATGGGGGCAAATGTGTACCAGTAGTTATGTGTTATACCCCTCTACATAGCTGTTAACATCCACATTGTCAGGCTTGGTCCACATGTCTTGCACTAAGGGGTACTATGTATACCTCTGGACTGTCCTGAGTGTGTCAGACTGTCCACATACATTGGCCAATATCTCTGCTGTAGTCCACAGGAGCATTACGTGCTAGCAGTGGTGCTGTCCTATGATGTCCTTAGGATGGCTGTTAGTAGCCAACAGCGCACATGATAAAAGCAGATGTGGCCACCCACACGCACCATGTCTACACTGCCTTAAGGTATCTGGATGCACATTACCATACAATCCACCTTGGGTAAATGCAGGCCTACTGCCTCCTACCATGCAGACTGTTCTCTCTGTCAGTGTGCTTGTGATGGTGCCAGTTATGCCTTGTTATGTAACAGTTACATCCCACTGTGTCAGCTGAGTTCTTTGCCCCCTAAAGACTGTGTACAGAGTGTAGATAGAGGCTGTTGAACTATACATTTGCATTACTTACTGTTGATTGTTTAGTATCCTGTAGCTCAGTCTGTCTTTACTATTGTACTACTTGAAGGCCTCAGCCTGGACAGCAACATTTGTAAACCTTTCCAGACTACTGTATTAGTATAACTGTTTCACAGTTGCATTACTCTGTTTCTATGGATGTCAGTGTCTAAACAGCTATGTGACATGGCATATACAACTTTAATAGTACACAAATGAAGCTTCCCCATTTATGCAAACCTGTGTGTGGTATTATATCCTTTGATCTCTCTGTGGGTATATGTTGTAGGCAATGATTGTCATTTGTATGGGTGGCTCAAACAGTGTCCAGTTGTTAAGGTGGTAACTGTAGGCATAGTGGCTGTTCCATATCATGTGCACCTTCTACATATGTATCTTACTATACATATCTCTGCGTGTGTATGTGTAGTTACATATATATATATATATATATATATATATATATATATATATATATATATATATATATATATATATATATATATATATATATATATATATATATATATATATGTGTGTGTATATCTGTATCTGCATATATGTGTCTGTGTATATGTGTCCTAGGGATGTTGATAGCTTCCACATTGTACATTCACTATGGGAGTCAGACTGTACTGCATGATATGTTACTGATACCAGCCTGGCATCATACAGGTGGGATGGAGTACTGTAAACATCTTGTGCCCATGTCATGTCAGGACCTGATTATGGAATCTGCAACAGTTGGTAGTGCATTGCTGGGCAGACATGTTTGGCTGTGGGGGGGTATACCTATTCATACAAGATGTATGTTGATTGGGTCCACTCAACCCCATTAACAGTGCATGTGGACATATATGTTTTTGTTATGTTCCCATTGTTATTTACAGATGTATGTCCGTATATACCTATATAGATATATATATCTCCTTACATATATATCACTTGCTGTATATATATATATATATATATATATATATATATATATATATATATATATATATACACATATAGATGTAGACATATATATCAATAGATGCATATATTTCTATGTTTATATGTGTGTATATATATATATATATATATATATATATATATATATATATCTACATATATAGATATGTTTTATCTGTTTAGATATTAATATATATACACACACATACATCTACATGTTGGAATACATTCCCTGTACTGTTGAATGATTGGGCTGGATTATATGTTTGTATAAACAGCAGGGTTATGTATATCTGACATGGCTTAGTGGTAAATCCCTCTGGCTGTGGTGTGCAGGGTCCTGGGTTGAAGACTTGCAGAATTTGTTTATTTTGTTGCTGGGCAGAACAAGTGCAGTTGGATACAGAGTGATTAATGTACATTTGAGCAGTTGTAAGCAGGTTTGCTTGGATGTAAGCACTGCTAACTTCTGGTTACTGTTTCTTATATTCAGTTAGCTTATAAATTGCTTAACCTATGTAGGCATTGCTTACCCCCATGCAAACAGATTTAAACCCACTTACTGCTGCTTAAAAGTGCTTACTCCCACTTATCCCCTCACTAATTTCTTTAAAAGAAAAGAAAAAGGGTTGATAGGAAAGTGGTGAAAAAGGGGCACAAAGAGGGAAAGACAGTAGGGAAAATAACTAGGGATGTGCAGAGAAGGTCCATAGCTGCCCATTTCTTCTACAGCAACAGCTGTGCATATACACTGAATTTGGAGGTAGATTTGGACACTCAAACCCCTGGGAGTGGGGTGAGGACAACAATAATAAGTTGCGATGCCAATTAGATCTGATTACGTGTCCAGTGGACACGTGTGCAAAATGGACAGCTATGTATGGGGCGAACGTTTTTTTTGGGTAACAGATTGCCCTTTTTTTCTTTTGTTTTTCAGGTGAGAGTGGGATGTTGGGGAGGGGTAGTAGGTATATTTGGGGAGGTAGGTTGGGTAGGTTAACAGACAGCACAAACAAGACACATACAGGAGCAGTGTGTGACACATGGGGTAAACACCTTGACGGGAAGGGGTGTTGGGAAATTGCAAGCCCATGAGCCCCCTAGTGGAAACAGTGTGACTGAGGTCCCCACCCATGGCCAGTCACCACTGCACCCTCACAGCCCCAAAGGTGGCTGTGCTGGGGGCTGAGTCGCAGAGCCAGCCTGACCCTCTAGTCATGACACATAGCCCTCGAGCTGGCATATCAGATCACCAAGCTGCTGGTTGAGCTCACTACCCACCACAACCCGAACGTGGCGATGGGTGACAGGTTCCTGTTCGCACCCACTCCCCGAGGGGGGTGAGCCCCATCCCCTGAGGCGGTTCCACCTGAAGGTGGTGCAGGACCAACGGACAGGGAGGTCCCGGGTTGGGCCCCAGACATGCTGGTGCCCGGTGCCATGGCCAGCTGAGGTGGCACAGGTGGGTCCGCTGGGACCAGCCTTCCTAAACATGCTATAGTGTTTAGAGTTTATCATCATGTGTGGGTTAGTAATAGTCAACACATTCCGGGGTTAGGTATAACAGCATGCATAGATATTCCCATTAACCCAGACACCAGATATAGAACAGTTGCATAGTGAACAGAACACATACATATATGGGACCACAGTGGTATTAAAAGCAGCGTGCAGGTGCATTGATGGCACCATGCCACCAATGTTGGAATAATTCAATATAGCACATGCATGGGAACAATTAAAATATTTATCAAACAATATGGCATTATCAGAACATTGGAGTCATTACATACCAGTTGGGGGTGGGTATGTTGTTTATTGTTGGAGATATAGTGGGGGGGAGAAAGATGTCAATTAACAACTAGTATATTCCTTTAGTCCACATTACTTTCCTAGTCAGTGCTGTTATCTGTACCTTACATGTCTTACAACACTACCCTATAGCCTTAATTTGGGCAGTGATATGGCTGTCATCATCGTTATACATGAACTGGTTTTACCAGCAATATACACCTCTTACCTGGTATACCTGTGGAGGGAATGTATGTTAACACTAACTGACTGTTTCTACACATACTCCCAGATTCTGGGTTGATGTTGTGCACATAGCTATCCAACTCTTTCTGCACAGACTCTGGCCATGTGTTGACCACTTGCAGGTGTACCGGAACATATCTAGAATATTGCCCTCTTCAACCTTTAGTGACTTGACACACAAATATACATGTTTTCCTACACAGTTATATTATGTAGCACAGTGTGGGTGACAGTGATCAGTGATACTTTATTATTCAGAGAAACTGCAACACTCACAATTCCCTACAATACCAGAGTAAACAGTACCAGTACAGGGTATAATGTTTTTTTTTAATTCTCAGCACAGTGTTCGTATCCGACGTACATGTGGGAGCAATGTTTGTTAGCACTACCTGAATGTTGCCACACAAAGTTCCAGATTACACATTAGTATTGTGCACATACATCTCACTCTTTTACTGTACACACTCTGGTCACAGCTTGACAACCTGGGGGTTTAGATAGGACATACTTGGCTTATTACTCTCCTAACAGTTTTGGGAGTTGCTACAGTGACAGGTCTGTTCACATAGATGTTAGACAATCACTTGTATTCCCTGTTTGCTGTCGAAACATCTGGGATGATCCCACAGACTTACCAGGGGGACAGGGGGACATGCAGCAGATATGGGCCCATATACTGGACATTCTGGTCTCATCTGTACAGTTGTGGGTTATGATTCTGTATGCAGCCTACTTCCACTCCCAAGATTCAGACCATGGCTGTGTCTGCTACAACTTAAACACTGTCCATCAGAGTTGTGTGTGCTATATAGATATTGCTGTATATCTCCTATATGCTTTCTGACTTATAATTCTCCTGTGCTTTTGCATTTTGACCTTGTATTACAACACTCTTATACAGATTTCCTAGACAGTTATATTTTGTAGAACAGTGTGGGTGATGGTGATGAGTAATACCTCATTATTCAGAGCAACTGCATCAGTCACAATGCCATACAATACCAATGTAAACAGTACCAGTACAGGGTATCATTCTTGTATTTCTGGGCACAGTGTTGGTATCTGACAGACTTGTGGGAGAAATGATTGTTAGCACTACCTGAATGTTGTCACACACAGTACCAGATTCCACAGTACTATTATGCACATACATCTCACTCTGTTACTGTACACACTCTGGCCACAGCTTGACAAGATGGGAGTGTAAATGTGGCATACGTGGCTTCTTAGTATCATAAGGTTTTGGGGAGTTCCTAGTGTGCCAGATTTGTTCTCATAGATGTGTATCAATCAGTTGCATTTCCTGTTTGCTGCCTATATGTCTGGGATCATCCCACTGATTTCCCAGGGGGACAGGTTGACAGGCAACAGATATAGGCCACTTTACTGGACATTCTGTACAGTTGTGGGGTATGATTCTGTATGCAGACTACTACCACTGGAAGGTTTTGAACCATGACTCTGTGTGCTAAAAATACAGTTCACATCTCAGTTGCATGTGCTATTCGGGTTTTGTTGTTTGCCTCTTCCCTGTTTTCTGTCTATTACACCAGTCATATACAGGCATTCCTACACATTCTATTTATGGTGTATGGTGTGGGTAACAGTGCTTAATACAACAGTACTATTACGTGAATGCAAATCTACATTACCATATAATACAAGAGTATACACACGCAGTCCATCAGTTAGACCTTTATTGTCAGGCTATTACGCTTTTATTTACATACATACTATATGAGTCTCTTCCTGCCATATTCTCCAGTGTATGCAGTACTTGCCTTAATCAATACAGGTTTTATACAGGCAATTAATTTACTAATACTTTTAGATGTATTTCCTATGACGGGTCTATATTAGAACACCGAACGTTCAAAATGTCGAGTTTTCTAATATCGACCCGTTTTCAGCAAACGCTGAAAATATCGGAGAAAGAGAAAAACAAATTTTTTCCTAGGGAAAGAATTTCGTTGTCCGTTTCTGTTGCTTCTGTATTTTCAGTGCTGTGGTGGAAAGTTACGGGTCGGGTTCAGTAAAGTATGCGATTGTGTGGACGTGAGGGTTAGGGCGGATTAGGTGAGTTAGGGTTAGGGCTTGGGTCAGGTAAGTGTACGATTGTGTGGATGTGAGGGTAAGGGCAGGGTAGGTGAGTTAGGGTTAGGGCATGAGTGAGGTGACTGTGCGATAGTGACGGACCTTAGGGTTAGGGTTTGGGTTAAGGTAAGTGGATAGTTAGTGGTGTATGTATAGTTTAGTGTAGGGTTAGGTGTAAGAGTTTAGGTGTATGTGTGTGGATTGCTGTTTGTTTGGTGTGCTTGTGTTGTGTGTATGTATTTTGGAACAGCAAATTTTTTTCCTAGGAAAAAATTCGCTGTTCTGAATGTTTGATGTTTTAAATTTTCAATTCATAGGGTTCGATATTAGAACACTCGACATTTTGAATGTTCGGTGTTCTAACATAGACCCCCTATGACAGTACATGCAAGAGTATTACTGACCTGCCTCATGTCACAACCTCTCCAGGTGACTTCTATGGGCCTCCTGGTTCACGACCTGCTCGATTGCAGCTGTGGATGTGGAGGACATAAGAGGAATATTTAGCCATACCTATCCATAATATACATGAGCTGGCAATTATTACACACATAGTGGGGTGATACTTACACACAGCTGGGACATCCCCTGCCATTCATACTTCTTGGATCCACTGCTCCAAGAGGTCCCCCTTACACCGCTTCAGGTCGGCATAGTGATGCCTGACCTGCTCACCAGTTCAGGGTATGCCAGTGGCACTGGTGAGGTCACGGGCAAGATGGTCCTAGGCTTCTGCCTTATATTGGGAACCCTGGTACTGGCCCTGCAGCAGTCTCTGCTCATGGTCTTTGATAAGGAGTACTGCCATGACTCTGGACTCCTGGATGCACCAGCGCTGCGCCCGAAAGTGCACACCCTCTCCCCTTCCTGACATGGTACCTGCAAGGGAAGCTTCAACCAATTATGAGATGTATTTCTGCTTGTTGGGTTTAAGTAGGGCCGATTTCCCGCACATTTTTGATTGGCTGGTTTTGGAAAGGCTAAGCTATGGGCAAACCTGATTAGCTAAGGTTGTTATTGTTTAAAAGGATATAACACTGGGCAAATTGAGTTAGCTGGCCTACACCTTGCTTACATCTCCAAAGCTGGCCTGTGCAATGCTTAGCATTGCTTATATTAGACTTTGCATTGTATTTTCTTTTTAGCATTGATTTATTACTCATTACATCTTATATGTATGCCTGGTATCCATGATTCATGTGTGCATACACTGTATGCGGTCCTTGTGTTTTATTGGGGACTTCAACACTCTATTACAATTACACCTCACTTCTGGGCTTACTGCTGTACTCCATTTCACATATTTATGTTATGTAGTGGGTTATGGAATGTATGACTGTATACTGATTCCTTTCACCGGTTCAGTTTGATTTTACTATAGTGAGGACTTGTTTGCTGATACCTCATTCTTCTGTACTGCTGTGATGGCTTGGTGGTTACCTACTGTGACTGTAGTGTATAGGGTCCTGGGTTCAAGACCTGCAAGGCTGTTTATTTAGTTGCTGGGCAGAACAAGGGCCATTGGATACAGAGTGATTAAGGCACTTTTGAGCAGTTGTAAGCGGGTTTACTTGGGTTTGCACAAGAGTAAGTACTGCTAACCTCCGGTTAATGATGCTTACAGTGAGATAGTTTCTAAATTGCTTAACCTGTGTGCGCATTGCTTAGCCCCACACAAACAGGCTTAAATCTGCTTACAAGTGCTTACATATTCCTACTACTGCTTATTGGTGCTTAAACTTGCTTACTAGTGCTTTATTCATTATGACACTAACACCTCACATGTGCATTTAATGCAGTACTCCACTTCACAAATATATGTTATTTAGTGGGTTATGCAACAAAAATATTGGTCATAAAGTGCTTTGCCATGGAAAATGGAATGTGCTACAGTGGGACTCAAACTATGAATGCCTGCTCATACAGCAAATGCTCTGCCCACTACACTATAGCTATGCTGTTTCATCTGCATATATCTTCCTTGTTATCCTCTTCAGCCATTTAAGCTGCATTAACCGTAGCTAAGCGATGAGCACACCTGCGCACCTACAGTTAGCTTTAATTGGATTTTTAAATAGAAAAAAATAGTTTGTTCATTTTATTTGTAATTAATTGCTGTTGTACACAAGGGGGAATGTTGGTGGGGATATGCGGACACCTATGAGCGGTCTCACTCATTTCATAGCCCTTTCTGCTGTTCTTTATTGTGGGGGGGTGTATATTCTGAGAGCTCTGCTCCCTGCACTCTTACACCCTCCATGTAAGATTAGGAGCTCAGGCAGCGTGCTCATTAATATGCATGGCATGCTGCCGTCCTGCTCCTAAACAGCCGCTTCTGTGCAGGACTAAGCTAGTCCTGCACGGAAGATTAGAAAATCCGGAGGTAAGTCTTTTTTCAGTGTAAGACAGTTTTGTTTTGTTATGCAAGTGGCTGTCAATTTTTTTTTCTGTAAAATTTGAAATGATTCAGTAACACCTACACTAAGTGTAGATGATATGTATTCAGGATCACTCAGAAAGATTTCATTAAATGTACACATAGTCTAAACTTTGTGCTAACCATTATGAGTTCCCCTCAGTATTTAAAGCTGCAATAAAATCAGTAAGAAAACTAAAATTACAAGGAAGATGTGAGTTATGCTTGTGTTGTCTGTCCACTCAGAACGGTGTACACTTAGTATAGGCATTAAAGAATCCCAGGGTAAATCTAAATCTCTGTGATCACTGTAAAAGTTAAAAAGAAAATAGTATGTAGAATAACAGGTTTGAACAATGTTTATGATAACTGGGAAGAGACGACCAACTAATAGGACAGTGGTATGATTACTCGGGGGGGGTGGGAGTGGGGGCAGTCCTTTAATCGGCCTAGGACCCAGCTAACCCAGCTATGATTCTGTATTGTCCAGGACATGTCTCAACAGCATAATTGCCTTACAATATCATTTTATTTATTTTATTTTACTTTGTTTACTTGGTAAGTGGGTGGTCTGGTGATGGCTTTCAATTATGACCCCAGCTGAACACAATGTTGTTGCATTATACAATTCAAGAATCATCCAAAATGTATACTCTTCATAGCTAATATTTAAAGATTGAAGCTGTAGTTCACCAACAGTTTATTGCACAACAAAAATAAAAGAAACATAAGCGCTTTTGTTATATAAAATACATAACTTCATCAGATCCAGATTCAGAAGCTGAATTTGCTAGTTTTGTACTTGACCACGTGTAGGTTGTCTGAGTTGTATTTACTAGTGATGTGCTTGGTGTTCATCACTAGATCACTGCTGCAATAACCTAACCTATATGGGATGTATGTGCATCCAGTCACTATCCAAAGCTTTAAGGTTTCTTTCATGTACATCCAAAGAGAAACAGTCTAAAAGTAGGCGTGTGGGTGTCGAAGTTCAGAGCCTTCTTGTCTCTAAGGAAGCTTGAATAAAGCCCAGAAATATCAAGTTATGTACTAAGAGAGAAGGAAAAAGCAGGGATAAGGGAAACCTCGCTGTGGAGAAAGAAAAGGTAGAAAAGTAAAAGCTAATGACAGAAATCCAACCAGAAGGTCAAGAAGGGGGTATGGGAGGGAGAAAGGGTGTTAATACTGCAACAGTGATCTTTTCGACCATCATGTGTTATTTACTTAGACAGTTGTAAATTCTGCACTTATAAACAATATGTAATGGTTCATGATATAAGGATGAGAGCGATAGCAGAAAAGATTTATCATTCTTTTCGTGTTCTAAGATAAGAATAAATAAGGGGGAAAGAGGCTTCCAACAAAGGCAGTACAGAGGTGCATGCATGCTTTGCTTCCCTGCAAAAATATTTATCTTTGGCTCCTACATGTTTGCACAAATGTGCTGTTTTCTTTAATTTGTTTACAGCTTGGATGTTCTTGAGTGAATGAACTGCTGTGTTTAGATTTCATATACTTCAAAGTAACTTTAGTACAATCATTACAGATTTACACAGTAGCCAAATTGCCATTGTTAGCTAATTATAATTATTATCTGAATTTTGATGCTTGAGTCCCGATGTTTCATTTTTTGTCTCTTAGTGTGGTAGAGATTTTATTATATGTAAGAAAACCTACCACTGGGAAATGCTATGTGTCTGAATAGCAGTGGGCAATACCATTTGTGACTTTACACATATTCAGATTATTCCACATATAATTACACATGATTTTTTGTTTGTTTTGTTTTTTCTCATTCTACAGCATTAAATCACAAGGCTGAGAAGTTCAAAACTAGTGCTGCTTCTTTACACTTTGTTCATTTACATACAGGTGTACCAGAGCTATTCGAAGATTACCGTTACACTTATGTGAAATGTGGAGCTATGAATACCATCCTTAATATGCACAGAGTATTTTGCAGTCTTTCAAGGATGAAGTTTCACTAGCTACTAATCAAGTTTGCCAAAGGTTATGTCTGCCAATGCTTTTAATGAAAAATCCAGTTGCCATCTATTTCTCTCTTTCCACAGATTGAAGGTAAGAGGTTCTTACACTAAATAGAATCTCAAATGCAATTTTGGATTCATGTTGACAGAACAAAGAATATCGGGAGAAATATAGAGAAGTTGTTTTGTTTATAGTTTTATAGGTTCATAGCTGTTTACTAGGCTAACAACCACAAGGGCCTTTTTAAGCCTAGCCAAGCATTCCAAATCTCTGACAAGTTCTGATACCCTTGATAAGTGAAAGCAGGGGTTTGGAAGATGAAACATTTACAAGCAGAGGCCTGGGAGATGAGCCTTTTACAGGTTGCCTGTGTCCATTAGAGACATAGGTGCCAAACCAGGGATGAATTTCCTCTTCCCCATCCAATTGTCCAAGTTGCACTTGAATTGGGTTAGAGAGGAACTCTGCTTCACATGGATGGGGAGCCTATTCCATAGATGGGGTTGTCTCTGGGATATATACCTGTCTGTCCAGCAGGTCCTATTTATATCGCAGGCAAGGTTTAAGTCTTTAGAACAGGTAATTCTAATGCTGTTGTTTTGTGGATATGTATGAGACCCATCAGAGTGGGGTCTGACAATGCCCTGTATGCCAAGCATATTTCTCCCCTCAAAAGCTTGTAGGAGACAGAACACAGGGATAAGGCCTTGAAGTAGTCTGCATAGGACATTTTACTTACGCCACATATTCTTTTAGTGAGGAACCTCTGTGACCATTCCAATTGTTGGATATGCTTGGTTAGGTATATACCAAAGGGGGCAGTGTACTTGGTGATAGGTCTTATGAGTGCTGAATACAGTGGAACAATGATTTCCTGTGCTAAACTCTTGGCTAGGCATATAAGGGCCTCAGGGGAAATAGCCTTGTAACCTCCTATGATCCTTGGACTTAGATGCCATACCTTTCTTTTATAAGTTGCGCAACATAGAATGATTTCCTCACTACTGTAGACACGTGATGGTCAAAGGCTAGATTACTATCTGTGTGTGTCCCTAAGTCCCTGCCTACTGGATCAACTCTAAGGGGTGTGTTGTCAATATGATAGTTACCTGGGGTGGATGATTTCCCAAAGGATACTATTATGCATTTCTTGGCATTTAGTTTTAGTCCATGGCTCTGACACCAGTTATTTGTTTGTGTCAGCCCTTCCTGGAGAACATTTGTGTCAGTGTGGGATTCAATGACAGCTTCTAATTTGCAATCATCTGCAAATATAGTCAGACAGAGACCACTGACATTGACCTTGACTTCAGAGAACTAAATGCCAAAATTTACAAATCAGTGAAAAAAAATTTAAGCAGGGCTGTTAACTGTATTTCATTTAAGTTATTACTTTGCTGGCAAACATTTATAATGCTAGATCTGGACCCTATCTAGATGAGGTCCTATCATCCTACTGCTACCTTCTGTAGAGCTTTTCTCTGAAGGAGAGAGCTGTATGTCTGCAACTTGGTCCTCATTTCATATATTTGTAAAGCATTGCAAGTTGGACATCCAGTCAGGAACAAATGAGAGCTTAGTAGCTGCTGTGAAACATATGTAAGTGGGTGCCTCCAGCCTCCACCCCTCTGTAGGACCATAATTTGGTATTTCACCTGGTAGTGAAGAAAAGAATGCTGAACATTATAAGAAGTGATATCATAACACTGGGTAATATAGCAATAGGTGTTACGTTTCAACGGTTTCACAAATTTTACTTCTTCATTTCCTTTGTCATTATCTTTGTTTGCCTTGGTCAGTGGTTAGTGTAAATGACTGACTGAGTGGTGTTAGTGATTCCTAATGGAGAGGGGTCCTCGTTGGATGAGAAAAGATGTGCCACATATTTAGCTATTTACTCAGATAGCAAACAGTGCCTTTGTTATTGCGATGTATTTTCATAGCAAAGTTACCCTGGATGTTGTCTGAAGTTTTCACTAAACTTCTGTTCTGAAGAGAGGTAGTCTAAAAACACATTTGCCAAGTGCTTATACAGGGGTTATAGTTGGATTGTTAATACTTTTGTGGCTGCATTTATGAGCAGTTGCCTTCCTTTGTTGGGGTATTTCCCATGGGAGGATTCACAATGAAACAGGTCTGCATCCTACCCCTACTAAAGTTCTCTATCAGTGGACATATCTCTGAAGAATGGAACTATTGGTTCAGTACTACTTCTGTTTATACAGACACTCTTTCTAATGTCGATTCCAGATACTGAAGAGTGCCGATTCTGTGATTACTGTAACTAAAATAGATGTGGCTAGTGATTCTGGTGTGGACTGGCATAATACATAAAGGTGAAGACTAAGTCATTTCAATGAACACCTCACGTTGCTGTACTATGTACAGCCCTCACATTATCCTACCAGTGCTGTACAAATGGTAGGCACTGTGGTACATTAAATGATGAAGCATATAATCCAGTCTATACTGTGATAAATGGTTTTATGCCATATGCACAATGACAGCATAGCTTTACTACATAGAATGGCAGCTACCATAACACTTGCATCATTCCACAGTAAGATTATGCTCATTAATTTAGTGGCTCTGTCACTCAATTAGATACAACCCCTGAGCACCGATGAGCCAATGGAGAGAATTATAAGAGTTACATGGGAGTATGAGGCTGCCTTCCTCAAGATATGTGACATCCCATGGTGCTGTCATGAATGCCAGCAGAACTGAATGTTCAAACTGGCATCTATTTCTAGAGGTCCTTCACCTGTCATAAACAGCTTCTTTAGACACACTGAATCCTGAATTTTTCATCTATAACCTAATAACAGTGATGCCTCACAACACGTGGATCTTACTTTTTGATTCTCAGCTGGACTGTCTTCTGTGCATTATATGTCAACTTTCATAGTGTCCCAGGTTCCTCCCATATTCTAATGCTGGCTATAGTGAACAGGCAAGCCTGTACATAGTCCATTGGAGTGCATACCATGTGAGACTGAGTGTGTGTATGTGTGTGTGTGTGTGTGTGTGTGTGTGTGTGTGTGTGTGTGTGTGTGTGTGTGTGTGTGTGTGTGTGTGTGTGTGTGTGTGTGTGTGTGTGTCTGTGTGTTTGTGTACATGTATGCCCAAGTGTGTATGTATCCACTCCTGTGACTACAATAAGGAACTCATCAAAAAGCAGCTATGGAAGTCAATGTAAGTGGGTATGGCTGAATCTTCATAATCAATAGTGGATAAGCCACATATCTATCATAGGTTCATAGGTATGTACTAGGCTAATGGCCCTGGAGCCTTTACAAACCTAGCCCATAGGATTACCCTGGCATCATGCCACCTAACCTTAGTTTTCAGTGCCTCTGTCGAGTAGAGCCACTGGAGTGATCCCCAGGGTGAATTTTCTATTTTCATCCACTCATCAAGAGTTCTCTTGAAGAGGGCCAGTGAGGTGCTCTGTTTGACATGTATGGGAAGTCTATTCCATAGCATAGGCAGTCTCTGGGTTATGAACCTGTCTCTCCAACACGTTCTGTTGATTGTGGTAATGAGGTTGAGGTCTCTGGAGCATTTGGTGTGGAGGGATTGGGATTTTTTTAGATGTAGCATTTCTAACAGAGTTGGATCAGACATGGCTTTACAAGTCAAGCAGAGATCACCTCTAAGTAGGCGATATGAGACAGAGAATAGTTCGAGTTTTTTGAGTCTGTCCATGTAGGACAAGTGTTTAAGGCCTAGGATCCTCTTTTTGAGCCTCTCCAGTTGTTGCAGGTGTCCAGTGAGGTACATGCCAAGTGTGGAATTGTACTCGATGATTGGCCTAAAGGGAGAAGAGTAGAGGAAGACAATGACCTCTTTCTTCCTGGATGCAAAACCCTTAGTAATGAGATGTGCCACATAGAAGGACTTTCTGACCACAGTGGCAGTGTGGTGGTCAAAAGAGAGGTTGCTGTCAACCTGTGTTCCCAGATCTCTTATAACACCTTCTGTGTTCAGTGGACTACCATTGATCTGGTAGTTCATGGTAACTGGGTTTTTCCCAAAAGGGATGACGACACATTTTTTGGCATTGAGCTTAAGGCCATGGTTCTGACACCAGTCATTGGTCTCAGTGAGGCCTTTCTGTAGGATGTCAGCATCACTTGGGGAGTTAATAATGGCTCCCAACTTGCAGTCGTCTGCAAACTTTGTAAGCCAGAGTCCCTTTGTGTTGGACTGTACTTCTGAGAAGTAGATACCAAACAGGAGAGGACCCAGGACTGATCCCTGTGGGACTCCACTCATGACTGGTCAGCAGTCTGACTTGGAGTCAGCTACTTTCACACTGTGGGTTCTATCTGTGAGCCAGTTTGCAACCCACCTAGTGACATAGGGGTTGATGCCTAGCTTAGTGAGTTTTTCTATAATTCCTGAGTGGGGAATGGTATCAAAGGCCTTGGCCAGATCAAGGTAGGCTGTATGAACCACCTTGCCTTTATCCACAGCTCTGGTAACTGATTCAAAGAAGTTGACCAAATTGAGCAGGCATGATCTACCCTTCACAAAACCAAACTGTGTGGGATCCAGAGTTTGGAGATTCCCTATATCCTTGTTTATTAGGTCCATGATGATGCATTCCATAGCTTTGCATATCAAACTTGTCAGGCTAATGGGGTGATAGTTCCCAAGATCTGTAGTTGCTCCTCCTTTGTGGAGAGGGATGACTATAGCAATGCTCCATTTGGTAGGGAAAAAGCCTGAGGTGAGGCTGTGATTGAACAGGGCACACAAGTGAGGTGCCAGTTCATTCTGTAGTTCATATAGAACACAGCCAGGGATATTATCAGTTCCTGTAGAAGCTGTATTCTTGGCCTTGGACAGTGCTGTTTTAACCTGTGCAGCAGTAATACTGGATGCCTGGCAACCTACTGGTATTGTGTGTGGTCCTTGGGGGGGGGGGTAAAGTTGGCACTGAATCTATCGGCCAGTATATTGGCAATATCTGTTGGCTCGGTATAGGAGGTACCATTGTGCAGTAGCTCAAAGCAAATATGGGTATTTCCGTGGAGGTTCTTTACATAATTATAGAATGTCTTGTGGTTGTCTTTGCTATCTGCTGCAATTCTGTTTTCATAGCTAGCTTTAGAGGATTTGATGAGGGATCTCAACTTTTTGTTGAGACTGATAAGTGAGTTTTTCCAGTCTTGGGACTTCACCTTATTCCACATCAGTTTCCTCCTTCTGTTGTAGAGTTTGTTTATGGCAGGGGACCACCAGATTGGCTTCCTTTTTTTGGAGGAGAATATTTTGGTTCTATTGGGTATGGTGAGATCCATGCATTTGTGTACGTGTTAGTACAGTGCATTGGTGTATGATTCGCCAGTCATGGAATTATTCTCCATTTGCATGGGTGCCGTGAAGTTAGCCACCTCTGTTCTTAGGAACCCAAAGTTAGCTTTGGAGAAGTTTTTCATAGTGGTTACCTTTGAGGGGGGGTTGGGAGGGATGTGGATTTCCAAGGTGATTAGTTTGTGGTCGGATCTAACCAGGGAAGAGTTGACTATTGGTGTAGAGCAATGGTCGCCCATGTTAGTAAAGACCAGGTCAAGGATGCTGCTACCTCTAGTGGGGGTAAGAACAAGCTGGTCTAGGACATTGGAATTAAAGAATTCCAGGAAACATTGGGCAAGTGTATTGGTACGTGAATAGTCTTAATCCAAAACACAGAAATTGCAACTACAGCAGGTGGAAAGGCCAACAAACCTAATACAAAAGCAAAAACGTCCAGCACCAAATAGTGAAACACAATTATTTATTGTGGCTGCTCCATGATGTAGGTTCATAGGTTCATAGGTAGGTACTAAGCTATGGGCCCTAGGGCCTATATAAGCCTAGCCAAAAATGTACCCTAGCTTTTGCCACCCAAGAAAATTATTTTCCTGTGCCCTTGTCGAGCAGAGCCACAGAAGTGATCCCTGGGGTGAATTTCCTATTTCCCATCCAATCATCAAGATTTTTCTTGAAGAGTGCTAATGAGGAGCTCTGTTTGACATAGATAGGTAGTCTGTTCCAGAGTATGGGAAGTCTCTGGGACAGGAATCTATCCCTCCAGCATGCTCTGTTTATTGTGGTGACAAGGTTTAGGTCCCTAGAGCATGTAGCTCGGAGGGATTGGGATTTCTTTAAGGGGAGCATGTCCAACAGCTCTGGATTTGACATAGCTTTGTATGTTAGGCAGAGATCGCCTCTGATTAGGCGATATGCGATGGAGTAAAGCTGGAGTTTTTTGAGACGGTCTGCGTAGGGCATCTGTTTGAGTCCAGTAATCCTCTTTGTGAGGTATTTCTGTGGCCTTTCCAGTTGTTGTAGATGTCTTGTGAGGTACATACCAAAAGGGGCATTGTACTCTATAATGGGTCTAATGAGTGATGGGTAGAGGGGAACAATGACCTCTTTTTTTTCTGGATGAGAAACCTTTTGTGATGAGGTGAGCCACGTAGAAGGATTTCCTGACAACTGTGGCGATGTGATTATCAAAGGAGAGACTACTGTCCACCTGTGTCCCAAGGTCTCATCACATTTTCAGCATTAGTTAGACTACCAGCTATGTGGTAGTTCATGGGTACAGAGTTTTTACCAAAGGAGATGACAATACACTTTTTGGCATTGAGCTTCAGTCCATGGCTTTGAAACCAGGCATCTGTCTCAGTGAGACCCTTTTGTAGTATGTCCACATCATTAGGAGTTTCAATTATGGCTCCTAGTTTGCAGTCATCTGCAAACTTTGTTAGCCATAGACCTTCTGTGTTAGCCTGTACTTCAGAGAAGTAGATACCAAACAGGAGAGGACCCAGGACTGAACCCTGTGGTACTCCACTTGTCACTGGTCTGAAGTTGGATTTGGAGTCTGCTACTTTCACAGTGTAGGTTCTGTCCGTGAGCCAGTTGGCAACCCAGCAACCCATCTTGTGACATAGGAATTTATACCTAGTTTAGTGAGCGTATCTATAATTCCAGAGTGGGGGATGGTGTCAAAAGCCTTGGCGAGATCTAGATAAACTGTGTGAACCACCTTACCCTCATCTATGGCTTTCGTGACTGCTTCAAAGAAATCAATCAGGTTTAGGAGACATATCTGCCTTTTTCAAATTCGAACACTGCAAGAAAACCATCAGACCAGTTTCGGCATTACCATGCCTTCATCAGTGATCTTAACTAACAAATACACTAAAACAATATTTAAATACATACACCACTTCCTGTTAATTAATTACAATTGCTCATTAAGTCCTGGTTTAAATAATCCCTCAAGCCTAATGATCCATTTTTTTTTCTTTTTTATTCAAAATAGAGTGCCAACCCATTTCGGTCAGTCTATTTCCCTGTACATAATCAATAATGGTAAATTTAAACTGAGCTGTAGCATGATGAACAGTATGTTTATATAGGGAGCTGGACATTCTTTTATTCCTAATATCACTAAGGTGTTCTGAAATCCAAATCCAGAAAGGCCTAGAAGTTTAGCCAACATAAAAAGCAGAACCGGAACAGCTAGCTAAATAAACAAGCCAGTCTGTACTGCAATTTCCAAAAAAACATGGTATCATAAACCTTGGACGTATTCGCACTAGTGAAGTGTTTGTACTTCAAAACATCTTTACAAGAAGAACAGTGACCACACGGAGTACAGCCAATTAGCTGGTCTCCGAATAAGGTGGTCTGTTGTTGGATAGCTTCCATTCTGTGTTTATAATAAATGAGATGTGACCCTAATGTCGGTCCTCGATGAAAAGAAAACAAACATCTGGAGCCCGGAATTTCAGAAAGTCTGTCATCAGACATTAGGACCCCCCCCCCATATCGATCAACAATGTCCCTTAATACATTAGTATTGCGTCCAAAAGTCTTGACTAACCTAATCGCAACATCCTCATCCAGACCCCTATGCTTATATATTAATAAAGAAGGTCTATGCTGTTTAGAGGCCAAATCACTGACAGCTATGACATTGCTGTGTTCATAACCCCTGTTCTGAAACCTACATATGATGGCCCATTGGAAATATTGGTATGAATTATCAGAAGAACATATACGTCTAATTCTAAGAAATTGTGACTTGGGAATGTTTTTAATAATGTGTCTGGGATGAAAGCTGGAGGCATGAAGTAAGTTATACTACGGATGTTTATGGAAGACCTTCGTACTTCATGTATGATCAGGTTCCCTGCTAATAGTTACATCCAAAAAACTAATCTCCAAGGCATGGAAATTAACTGTAAACTCAATGCCCCATTTGTTCTCATTTAAATATTGTATGAATTCTTGCAAATATGTGATCTCTGCCCTCCACACCATCCAGCAGTCATCCAGGTAACATCTACAAATATCAATCTCGTGTATATATAAATTATGACTACTGTCATAAATCAATTGTTCCTCTAAAAATCCCATGAACAAGTCTGCATAAATGGGGGCAAGAGATGCCCCCATAGCAGTGCCTTTGACTTGCCAATAACATTTGCCATAAAAATAGAACACGTTCTTACTAAGAACATGTTCAGTCATGCATATCAATAGTGTATTGAAGCCAGGTGGATATATATTAGCCCTATTTAGCCAATATTGAATGGCTTCAAGACCAGCCCAATGAGGAATGCTGGTATATAGGGCAGTAACATCTAATGAGCACATGAGCCAATTTGGTTCCAACTGTGTATCCAAAATGATTTGTAAAAATTGTGTAGTATCTTGAATCCTGCACCTGACATGCCCTAGTAAAGGTTTAAGATACTTTGTCAAGAAGGCCAACAAAGGTTCATTTAATGAACCTCTGCCCAATACAATGCATCTTCCCGGAGATTCTGTAAATCTTTGTGAAGTTTAGGCAACAGGTACAGGTATTGTTGCTGTAAGTCAGGAACTGTAAGATGAAATAATACATTTTTACTAATGATTCCTTCTTCCACTGCCATCCCAAGGAAATCATCAATTACCTTTTTAAACCTGACTGTAGTGTCCAGGGGCATATACATGTAAATCTGCCATCTGAAAGTTGTCTGATGCCCTCTGTGAAATACATTGACATTGCAAAGTATTAAAAATTGGAAACAGTAGAGTGTTTGTGGAAAATGATTATTCACTGCACAACAGGCATAAGCGAAGCAAATTTATTCCAGCAATCAGGGAATGCTGAGAGGCAGGTGTGAGATTCCAGCTGCTATATTCAGCTGTCTTCAGAATATTTTTTTCATGATGAATCAGTTATTTTTTGATACAAAGAAGGATAAGGGGAAATAGAAAACTTTTTCCAACAAGGGGCGAGCCATCAAACAGAAGGGGACTCTGCTTCTCATTCTCTGATGTTAAGGCTCATAGAAACTTTGCCAGTGAAACCTTTTCCAATGTTCCACAGGAAAATGCTTGAGAGACCAAAACAAAAAAGCACAGGAGATGACTAGAAGAATCAGGAGTGCCTTGCACTTGAACTGAAGTCCAGGGTTGGGAAATGGAGATGAACAAGAAGTCCGGCAGCACTGAAAGTAGTGAACGAATGTGAGACTATACAGCATCGATCACATTTGTGAAATATGGATTTACAAGAAGTGCCTCAGAAAGATTGGAATTTTGTTGACTTTGGTTAACTTATTGTGGAACTGACAGGCATATGCCCCTCTTCATGTATTAATGTTTGCAAGGACACTAAAAGGAAACAAACACATGGAAAAGGAGGGAAAAAGTAACTGTTGTATAAAGCAATTTTTATTCTTAATAGTATTTGTACAAAACATTTTATGCTATAAATTGCATGTCATATTGCTAAATATTTTAGTGAGTGTTGTATGTAATAAGGTGCTTTTTCATTCCTTTCTTCTCTCTCTTTTTCAGTTTTAAGGAATGTAGATCTTACAATGTAAAAAGTGAAGAAAGGTTGGACAAAAGTATGTTTAAGTCATAGGTTTTAATCTTGGGCTGTTGGGGTGGGGAGATGGAGTGTAAAAGGGCACTGATTATAATATATGTAGAACTGAAATGTTTTCTTTTACCTTTGCACAGGTGAATGTCTAGAATAATGCCCTTGGCTTCATTTAATGACATTTATTTTGTGAATGCAAATGGGTTTTAAAAAATGAGAGACCAGAGTGTAATGATTTGTTTTCTTTAAGCAAATATATTTTCAGTACCAGTTGAGAAATCTAGAGCTTAGGGCAGCTCTGCATTTTGATCTTATGTTTCCATGGAGACAAGCTGACTAAAGTTGAAGGCAATAAATTGAGAGGTCGGGATATTGTTTACTGAGAGAAATGTAAAATTAAAAGGTACAAGGCCAAGCAGTTCAATAAAAAAAAAAATATTAGAATTATTGGAAGTGAATAAGAGATAGCAGCTTTTTGGTAACTAAATACTTTAATACATTTACTACAATAGTCTACAATTTAGTTTTATTTAAATTTAGCCCTTGCACTTTTTCTCAAGGCTGAACATTAATGTTCTCTGAAAACATACAAATTGTTTTTCACATCTGGGGGGTGAATAGAGATAAGACAAGAACAGACAGCAATTAGCATAAGTTGAAGCACAGCATATAACGCGTGTTAGCATGGATAACCTTAATTTTAATTTGGGTTTTGCCTGTGTGTGCAGCTGTTGATTTGGAACAATTGTTCCTATCAAGAGGGTTAAACTGCATTTTTAAAAGATGTACATAGTTTTGTGTGTTTAAGTTAATAGATTATGGGGGTATTCAGGAGTTTTTTTAAGGTTTTTATTTAAATAAAATGCCTTGTCAAATACAACATAGGTTTGAATAAAGATGACAAAAAATGGTATAAAAGATCAACCTGCCAAACATTAGTGGGTACATGTAGCACAAAAGATAGATATAGATATTTAAAAAGCTGTCACATATAATAGGTCAGAATTAGCTTATCATAATGGTTTCACTAAATATATTATTTTGGAACATGAATGGCCTTACAGGTATAGACAAAAAGGAAAGAATACTGAATTATATTAAGAACTGCAGACTACAAATAGCAATGCTGCAGGAGACACACATATGGAAATAAAATAGCATGTAAATTTGATAAAGAAAGGATTTCAGAAAGGATATTCAGGAGAGTATCAGGGACAAAGGCAAAGGGGAGTACTTATATTAATTGGTGGAGGAGCTCCAATAGTGGTAAAAGAGGGAAAAAATTAGTAATGATAAATTTATGGTAGAAATAGTATACTTGGAAGGGAGGAGATTATGCCTGCATGTATTTATATTCTATCTAAAACTGCTTTTATGGAGCTTAAGAACATCTTGGGAGAAATAATCAGCTTTCAGTAGGGAATAGTACTTATAGATTGGAACTGGAACTTAACTTACAACAGTGAGGATGTATCTGGATGACCTAGAATGGAAAATATAACAAAAAAAGGGTAGGTTTCTGAAGAAATTTATGAAAGTATTTGGTATGAAAGATGTGAATTCACTAGTACGAACTCAGATAATTTACATATTATTCCCCAAGGTACAACAGCTGGGCTAGACTAGACAGAAATTATATTTCACATGAACATGTGCATTTAATTGAAAGCTTCGACATACATCCAGCAACTATTTCAGATCATACGTCAATAACAACTAAGATGAAAATGCAGGGTAGTGAAGTACAAATGACATACTGGCACATCACAGCCTACATGTTAAAAAGAGAAGAATTTAAGGAATGGGTACTGAAAATTATTTAAGAATTATTAGAGAAGATAGAAATTTCTTCAGAAATGATAGCTAGTGAGTGGGATAAAACAAAAATGGAGTTTAAATATAAGGTAGACACAAAAGAAAAAGAGATACAGTTAAGAAGTAACAAGATCTAGTTAGAGGGCTGACAAAGGTTAAAGTATTACAGAATAAGGGGGATCTTACATAACAAGAAAAGGTGCAAATGCAGTGTGAAAAAGAGAAAAATAAGAGAGTACCTGGATAATATGCATGATTTTAGAAAGATTACTGTTAAGCAACTGTTTTTTAATAATGTACTTCTGCGGTGGTGCAGCGGTAGTGTTGTTGCCTCACAGCAAGAGGTTCTCCCGTTCGATTCTCGGTTGGAGGACGGGGAGTGCCTTCTGTGTGGAGTCTGCATGTCCTCGCCATGGTTGGGTGGGCGCTCGAAAGACATGTGTAAATGGGCGTGCCTTCGTTGAAGGTTGAACATCGAGCTGGCACCTCAGCGTTCATGAAAATCTACTGCCAATCATTAGCGGACCGGAGTTCCGCTGTGGCGACCCCTGACCGGGAAAAGCCAAAAGACAACAACTGTTTTTTGATAATAACTCCAGAGCACAAAAACATTTAGCACAATAACTTAACCAACAGAAAAGGGTTATTGCTAAACATAGGGAGCATATAACAAGAAAAATAACCACAGAGCCTATAAAGATATTAGAGATATTTTGGAAATGTTATGAAAATTTGTATAAAGCAGAGGAATATGAAAATCAGGAAAATGCACAAATGGAAATATTTATGAAAGACTTAGCTATGCCAAGCTTAGAGGTAGATGAGGCTCAACAGTTAACAGTTAAGGCCGGAAGAGATGAGATAAAGATCGTGATGTATAACCAATCTGCAGGAACGTCTCCAGGAATAGATGGTATTCCTGTGGAAGTTTGGGAGCTAGGAGGGCAGAAAGTGATAAAGATCTGAAAGGTTTTGTTTAACAGTATTTTAAAAGGGAGAGGAAGCATAAAAATCCTGAAAGAAAGTGGTGGTGACTGTAATGCCTTAAGACAGTAAAGACCCATTATACCCAGTTTCATATAGGCCTATTTCAATTCTAAATCATGATTTTATGTCTATAGTAGGAAAATGAATGGCAAAGGTGTTGCCAAAATTGACCGATATGGTTTTGTGGAAGGGAGGGAAACATTTGACAACATTAATAGAACAATGATGATCCAGAGGGAAGCAGAATATAAGAAAATATTGCTGTTGCTGGAGGGTCTTGATGCAGAGAAAGCATTCAAAAGAGTAAGATGGGATTTTATAAGTAGTGCAACAGAAGCATTTGCATTCCGTGACATAAAAATAAGATTAATTAAGAGGACATATGAAGGATCAGAGGCAAAAGTTAAAGTGGGTGGGTTCCTCTGTTGTGTCTAAACATAGGAAGTAGGCAGGGGTGTCCTCTTTCCCCTTTATTATTTGCTTTACATTTAATGCCATGGGCAAAGAAAATAATGAACTCACAAGGACATAAATGGTATGGTAATCAAGAAAAATTGTCTTTATTTGCAGACAATATTATTTTGTACCTGATAAATCCAGAAAATGGTATCTCAATGTTGAGGAGCATTCTGAGACAATGTTAAGTCTTTTCTATACATAAAATTAATGAAGACAAAACAAAGGCTATAGCTCTAAAGTATGTACCCACACTTGAATTGGTTCAGCAATACCTATATTTATGGGAGCATGATAAAATAAAGTACTTACAAGTATGGGCTAACAAAAATTATGTTATGGCAGTTAAGGATATGTGGGAAGAGCCTAAACAAAAGATAATACAGAAACTGAGAATCTGGAAGCTATTGTGCATGGATATGGATAGCGAGATACAAGCTATGAAAATGTTTTTAGTCCATTCAGTTTTATATATAGGTTAGGCATATTTTTTAATCAACCAAAGGAGAGATTGTAGACAGTAATTAATGAAGAGGGCAAGGGTTAAGTGGGATAAGTTGATCCTTCCAATAGAACAAGGTTGTTTAGGAGTACTTGATTTGAAGGGATATTTTAGAGCAACACAATTAAGGCTCATATACATAACAGAAACAGAAAGTTAAAATTCAAAGTGGGAAGATATGATGATGAAGCGGTGGGGGGGGGCAATTTAAGAAATAAGGAGAAAGTAGGATTTTGTATGCATATCTTAACACAGCCATACAGAATATTATATTTACAAAGTAGCAAAAGGTATTCTAAGAACTAAGCCAGCACAAGAATGGAGAAAGGAGATTCTGCAGATAAGGATGGCTGCAATTAGGGGTACAAAGAATAGGCAAGAAGGGTCTGGAAGTTACTGGAGAAAATTGGCTAAGGAACTAAAGTATTGGGAACAAATAACTAGAGAAAGAAATGTAATACAGTGGGAAGAGGCCAAGAAGAAATTTGGTCTGCAAGCTAGAGACTGCCTTTCCTATCAGGGATTGATATCATAGTATTGGCAAAGAGAAAAGGGATAGGGGAATCCCAAGGAAAATACCTGCTATGGTAGAGTTTCAAGAAGAATCTAGAATAAAAGCTTTTCATCTATTTTTTGTTGGTTTGGATGTTATTGTGGTTATTTTTGTTGGTATCTTTGGTTATCGCTTTTTTGGGATACCTTTTCATTTATTTTTTTGTAGAACAGAAGCTGCTGCTAAAAAGGGATAATTAGTAAGGCATATAAGATATTGCACAATAACTGTAGGAACCAATCAGAGGAGGAGGTTAGAAAAGATTGGGAAGAGAGAATGGATAAGCAATTCACAAGGAAACAATGGGAGGACATATGCATGATTCCCAAATATGCAATACAATCTAGAATATTCTGTATTTTTGCTTGGAAGTGTTTGCATAGGTATTTTTATACCCCAAAAAACCCCCAAAGAATTTCTCATCAGGTAGATGGCAATTGTTAGAGGTGGGATAAGGAAGAAGGAGGTAAATGGGAATATATGTTTTGGGAAATTCCCTACACAGTACTCTGTCAGAAATATTGGGTGACCAAATGGGTGTAACTAACAAAATGATTTTTTCAGCTGGAATAAGGGATCTGAATTATCTAGACAGACTAATGCCTTGTTAAGTTTAATTCAGGTGGCTGCCAAAAAGCAATTACTAGAAAATGGAAATCATGGTCTAAACCAACTGTATTTGAAGTAGTGAGTATTGTAACAGAGATAAAAGAAATAGAAGTGGGATCTTTAGAAAAGGGTAGGTGCAAATTACATAGAAAAATATGAACATTTGGGGAAAATATATGCAGAATAATGTTTTGGAGGATGAGTGCAGTTTAATGGAAAGCAGGAATTGATCAATTTATGTAATGCTGGATTGATGCCAATTGTATAAATGTGAAAATATTAACATAATTTGTTTTCTTGTACAGAAATGTATGTTTGCCAATAGTTTAATTGATAATTCAATAATGTTGTTAAAATGACAGCTAGAAAGCATTATTATAAATGGGGTGTATGCTCTGGAATAGGTAAAGTTATCCTGTGGTTGTCAAGGGTGCACATTTGGTCCTACTGAGGTTCCACTTGTGATTGATTAGTATACTATGACATTTCAACAGAGTAGATTAACAAAACAACTTATGTCCGGGGAATATAGAAACTCAAATTACTGCTTATACAGATGACATATGCTGTGCCCAGTATGAAAAGACTGCTGGCAGATTTACACATTTGGTGTCTTGGGGTGAGCAGGTATCAGAAACAAGCATAAATAGATTTAAGTCTTATATTCTGTGTATTAAGCATAAGGTTATTGTTACTAAGCACATTTGTAAGTTCTTAGTAGGACAAGTGAAAATATGTACTGTTTATTTTGGCAATTGTATTGGTCATTTAAACTGGAATGTAATGTTGTAAAAGTTGAGCAGCTCTATAGACTATTCCACTGGTATACAGCTTTTTCTTGCAATTCATTCCTTTTTGGTTTATTTATACCTACCAGGATTTGGCTTGAATGGGTAAGGAAATGGTTTATGGGATTAAATACATTTATCAATCGGCACAAAGCATTTGGGCTTAAAACATTGGGAATGTGTGGCATAAAGTGTGATATTTATTACACTATCAAGAAGGAAGGCATCATTTCTTAGTAGTCTAGGGCAATTATGTATATATGGCATTAGTATAAAGAGAGACCTCAATCTTAGCTCTTGCTGAAGATTAGCACTTGGTTGCCTTTAAGGCCTGGAAAAAAATGTATGAATAATTACAGCAATCAATCTGGGCACTAGCCCATGATATTTTGGCTATTAATGTGTTCAAAAGATAAAATAGCCAAGAGGAGAAAGTATTTTCCTGTAAGAAGTGTAATAAGGAATAAATAGTATACATAGTTTATACTCTGAATGCAGTCTTGTGGTATGGTCTTGACAGGGCCTAGCCAGTTTCAATATTCCACCACTGCACATCATTAATTTTGAGATATTTAGTATAGGAAGGATCTGAGGCGTTGGTGGTGGCACTGATAAAACAATTTAGATTTTCAGACATGATCAAGTACACAGAAAAGTGGTTCATGCTTAAGGGGAGGCGTTTTCTAAAGGAAAGAATTATAGAATTAAAAAGGCATCAGTTATTAATGAGGGTTGGGAAGTGTGGGTGCTGACTATTTGATAAGGTGAGAAGAATGAAAGGTGTGGTCTTTGAGTACTGTCTTTCCTATCTTTTCACATTTTTATTTTTTGTTAATGTGGCACCCAGGTGATATAATATGATAAGATGCTCTATGATATTCTTTTTGAGGGAGAAGAATTTTATTCCATATATTATTCTGCATGGTTTAAGTAGTTGCTGGTATAATTATTCTTATTTTATGTCTACTATGATTTTATTTATTTACAAATGTGAAAGCTTGTATTTTGCATATTAATGTATTTCTTAGTCTTTTTAATGGCTGCGTAAAAATGTCCCTGTTCTTTTTAATGAGGTTAGTGGCCAGTGGCACTTTTAACATCCACCTAATGTACCATCAGCTCACATAAGGTGGTACTTAAATTTAGTATATCATCAAAAAGAATGTTCTAAAAAGTCAAGATATGAATAGGAAATATACCATTCAAGGAGGGTATAACACATGCAAAGGAAACATGCACAGAGGTATATATGAGAAAAGTGGGAAGACATCAGATTTTTTTTTTGTATGGAGGTCTTCTTCATCTGGTTGAAACTCAGTTTATTGAAGCATATTTTCCCATCTGTACTAGGTGGAAGCAATAGTTTGTCAGAACTACCTCTCAGGAAATAGGCACTCTGACAAGCAACAGCAAAATATTTATACTTCAATACAATCAGATATTAAAACAGTGTCAAAATGTTACCCTCATCCCTTCTACATACATATATATGTATATATATATATATATATATATATATATATATATATATATACATATATATATATGTATATATATATATATATATATATATATATATATATATATATATTATATATGTATATATACATATATATATATATATATATATATATATATATATATGGTTCTAGGTCATAAGCTCGACAGCCACTCTCACCGACAACAAAACATCGACACCACATTATCGACAAACCAGAAACACGACAACTCACATGCCCGACAAACAAGTAACCGACGGTCCACAAACACGAAACCCCACACACTGCACACACCACAATAACAACAATCAACTAACAAAACACATCCCCTTATCCAAAAACCACACACAGAACACAAGCACACCAAAATCCTCACAAACCCACAGTAAACCTCACACACACAACTACGTCCAACCCTAACCCAAACCCTTACCCTAAGGTCCATCACTATCGCACACTCAGCTAACCTGCGCCCTAACCCTAACTCACTTAACCCACCCCTAACCCAAAATACCACTACCGACACTTACATAACCCCCTAACCCTAACTCACTTAACCGCTAACCCAAAAATACCACTACCAAGACACTTACCCAACCCGCGCCCTAACCCTAACTCACTTAACCCACCCCAATCCCCACAGACTGTCACTATCCACACTTACCTTAGTCGCACCCTAACGTCCGTCACCACCGCATACTCACACAGCCTTCTTTCCAACTCACTATCCCTGGCGTCGGAGTTTTCATCCGTAGCGTCGGTCTTCCGAGTGTCGATCATCTGGCGCCCGCTCATGCGTTGTCGGTAATCCCAGCTGTCGATCTTCTAACCTACACCCATATATATATATATATATATATGTGTGTGTGTGTGTGTGTGTGTGTGTGTATAGTAATTCTGAAATAGCAATAAACAATAAATTATAAGCATTTCCTCTTCCTTGAATTTTGCAGTCTTAGAGTTGCCATAACTTATTATTTTGCAGTCTTGGGATCTATTATAAATAAGTACAGCAGCATGAGGTTTGCAGTGGGCTTGCTCCTATGTAAAAATCACATAACAAAATTCTCTATTTTTCCCCCTGTTCTAAGTAATGTACTGATCTTTAAGCACTTCAAATTCACTGCTTTCTGCTTAAGTCACCATGTCAAAGAGTGCAGCTTTACTGAAAATGTGATCTGTGAAGTACGCCCTGATAAACTGATGTCTCATTAGATGAACTACAGCATATTTGTACTGTAGTGTAGTATAGTGTGTAAGACCTTTTTTAAAAATAAGTAGAGGTATCGAGCAGTGATGGCTAGTAAACAGGAGCAGGATGACAGTTTAGCTGTCAGGGTCGTGAGGCAGCATGAGGCACACATATAGGTAGACCTACAGGCTACCCGTCTCAAACAAGGGGTGGTGGTATAACACAGGACATATGTGGGAGGCCATGGAGTGTTACAGTTAAATGCACAGGGAGCATGACTCAAAAGTGAAAGAGCTAAGCAAAAGGTGGGTTTGGACACATGAGGCATGGAACATGATTGGGGATGCAGTCACTGGCAGATTCAATTAAAAACTCATGAGCAGATTAACACCCTCCCTTTAAAAGTTTAAAAGACAACTGTTCTCTTTCATTCCAAAATTTGCTTTTCAATCATTTTGTTGTATAAATTTCAGCCTTGTCTTACACTGTACATTAATATAAAGTATGTAAATAGTTGCAGTACATCTTTAGAAGTTAAGAAAACACAAAGAGAAATCATTATCTGGCTGGCTGGAAGACTTGTGTATATGCTGTCTTTACAACAGGATATGAAGCACATCTAAGAAATAGCAAGTTGAATATTCAATGCTTAATTATTAACTTATGTATTTTATTTTATTTGGCATTTGTTTACTGAGAAAGTCCGTCTTGGGATAATATTCCATTTCCATCGGAGACCCAGGGAGAAAAGCTCCATATTGACATAATATGGTTACATTTGAATAATGTTATTACAAAACCTAATAGAGAAGAGCAACATGTTAACTTAGTGTAAAACTGGGTGCCCTATTGAACTGTTTGTACTTGAAATGCCGAATGCCAACAAGCCAAAAATGACCTAGAATCCCAGAGAAGAGTGAACCTTAAAGATTGATCTTCTTCTTTAATCTTCTTTTATGAAGGGTCTTGGGCAATCCCCTCACCCCCCAAACTTTCCAAGATTGACATTCCTCAGAGAAAAGGGAATATGCCAAGAAATGGCCATCTTGGAATTGGTATATGTAAGTCCATTTTTTGGCCATTCAGTCTCCATGTTTTAGGACTTGCTGTAGTGAGATTTCAAATGATTACCATAAAAGTGACACCTTCAGTTCATACAGTGTGAACTTATACATAAATAGTGCAAATACTTGGACAGATATAACAAGCTGAAAAAAGAACACTGTCAACAGTTAAAGAATTCACAAGTTGCAGTTCATAGACATAACATGAAAAACAGTAAGTACACTCTTTGGATGAGAGATTAGATAACATATTCTAGGCAAATTATATTTGCCCTTTTGCTAAGAAATAGATTATCCCCCAGATTCAGTAAACTTCTGTGCAGGACTAGCTTAGTCCTGCATGGAAGCGACCATTTAGGAGCAGCATGGCAGTGCGCCATGCATTTTAATGAAGGCGTGCTGCCTGAGCTCCCAAACGGACACGGAGAGTGGACGAGTGCAGGGAACATGTCTGAGAGCAGAGGTCTCACAATATACATGCCCCTGCAGTCAAGAACTGCAGTTTAGCTAGTACAATGAGCATAACCGCTCATAGGAGGTTGCATAACCCCAGCAACACCCCCTCAAGTTTATAATAGCAATATTTAAAATATAATAATATAAACAAGTTATTTTTTTTTTTATCCAACAGATAAAATTTAACTATAGGTGCACTGGTTTACCCATTGCTTAGCTACGTATACTGTGGCTTAGATGGCACAAGAAGATAAATATCAAGATATATGCAAATGAAGCAGTACTGCAACAGTGTAGTGGTCAGCGCATTCGCCTTACGAGTAGTCATTCCCGGTTCGAGTCTCACTCCAGTACATTCCATTTTTCATGTCAAATCACTCTATGAACAATATTTTTTGTTGCATAACTTACTAAATAACATATATTTGTGAACTGGGGTACTACATTAAATGCAGATGTGAGGTATCATTGTAATAATGTTGTAAAATCCACAGATAAACACAAGTGCCCCATACAGTATATGTGCACATGAATCAGGGATACAAATCAAAGGTATAATGTGTAATGAATGATAAATCCATAGACTGTCCAAATCCACCACCTTCCCAAGAACTATTTTACATTTCTATCTAAATTAGTGTGAGTGTAAGCGGGAGTAAGCACTATTAAGCAGTTGTAAGTGGGACTAAGCATATTTAAGCAGTAGTAAGCGGGTTTAAGCCCATTTGCACGGGGGTAAGCAATGCGCACATAGGTTAAGCAATATTGAAGCTAACTCTCTATAAGCATATTTAACTGGAAGTTAGCATTGCTTACTGTCACACAAACCCATGCAAACCTATTTACAATTGCTTAAAAGTGCCTTAATCACTCTGTATGTAACAGCCTCTATTCTGCCCAGCAACAAAATAAACAGCCCTTGCATGGCTTGAACCCAGAACCCTGTACACTATAGTCACAGTAGTTAACCAGTAAGCCATCACAGCAGGGCATAAGATTGCGGTATCACCAAACAGATCCTAACTATAGGAATATTAAACTTAACATGTGAAAGGAATCTATATACAGTTTTATGTTGTACAACCTACTAAATAACATAAATATGTGAACTGAAGTACTGCATTAAGTCCAGATGTGAAGTGTCATTGTAATAAAGTGTTGAAATGCCCTAATAAACACAAGGACCCCATACAGTGTACGTACACATGAATCATGGATACCAAATACATATATAAGATGTAATGAATAATAAATCAATGCCAAACAGCAAATAGTATGCAAATTAAAAATTAAGCCATGCTAAGCATTGCACAGCCCTGGTTACTAGGTGTAAGCAATGTGTAGGCCAGCTAAATCAATTTGCCAATTGGTATACTCCTTTAAGCAATGCCAACCTTAGTTAAGCAGGTTTGCCCATAGCTTAGCATTTTCAAAACCGTCCAATCACGGCAAAGTGTGGAAAATCGTCCCTATTTAAACCCAACAGGTGGGAATACATCTCATAACTAGTTGCAGCTTTCTCCTGTAGGCACTATGACTGGTGTGGGAGAAGGAGTGTGCTTTCGGGCGCAGCACTGGGGCATCCAGGAGTCTAAAGCCGTGGCAGGACTCCTTGTTAAAGACCAGGACCAGAGACTGCTGCAGGGCCAGTACCAGGGTTCCCAATATAAAGTGGAAGCCTGGAACAATCTCACCCATGACCTCACCAGTACCACTGGCATACCTCAAACTGGTGAGCAGGTCAGGCATCACTATGCCAACCTGAAGCAGAGAAAGAGGGAGCTCTTGGATCAGTGGATCCAAGAGGCTAGGCAGACAGGGGATGTCCCAGCCGTGTGCACGTATCAGTCTACTACCTGTTTAATTGCCATCTCATGTATATTATGGATAGGTATGGCTAAATATTCCTCTTATGTCTATGACAGTGGCAGACGAGCGGGCTGTGAACCGAGTAGCCTATGCCTGTAGATTGCAGAGGTTGTGTCGCGAGGCAGGTTAGTAATACTCTTACATGTACTGTCATAAGAAATAAATCTAAAAGTAGTAGAAAGTTAATTGCCAGTATAAAACCTATATTGTTTAAGGCATGTACTGAATACACCTGACAATATGGCAGGAAGAGTCTCATATAGGTTGTATGTAAATAAAATGTTAACAGTCTGACAATAAAGGTCTAACTGCTGGACTGCCTGTGTTTACTCTGGTACCATATGGTAATGTAGTGTTGCAATCTCTTAATACTACTGTTGTATTAAGCACTGTTACCCACACTGTGCTACATAAATAAAATGTGTAGGAATGTCTGTATATGACTGTTGTATTCACAAGAGGTCATATTGTACAACTGAGAGAGACTTAGAAAACAGTGAAAAGATGAACAACATAATCCAAATAGCACACTCAACTGAGATGTGAACTGTTGTATTTTTAGCACACACAGCCATGGTTCGAATCCTGGGAGTGGTAGTAAACTGTATGCAGAATCATACCCCACAACTGTACAGATATGCCCAGAATGTCCAGTTAATTGGCCCATATCCACTGCCTGTCACCCTCTCCCACTGGCAAATCAGTGGGACGATCCCAGACATTTAGGCAGCAAATAATGACATACAACTGATTGTCAGCCATCTATAAGAGCAAACCTGCCACTCTAGCAACTCACCAAGATGTTATGAGAGTAATAAGCAAAGTATGTCCCATCTCCACCTCCATGTTGTGAAGCTATGACCAGAGTGTGTGCAGTAACAGAGTGTGACATATGTGCATAATAATAATGTAGAATCTGGTAATATGTGTGGCAACATTCAGGTAGTGCTAACAAACATTCCCCCCACAGGTCTGTCAGATAAGAAAATTGTGCCTAGAAATAAAAGATTGATATCCTGGACTGGTACTGTTTACTCTGGTATTGTGGCATTGTTAGTGTTGCAGTCTCTCTGAATAATAAGGTATTACTCATCACTGTCATCCATACTGTGTTACATAATAAAACTGTCTAGGAAACCCTGTATAAGAGTGTTGTACTTACAAGGTCAGATTGTAAAACCACGGGGAGACTTATAGACAGAAATTAGAGAAGCGATACACAGCAATATCTATATAGCACACTCAACTGTGATGTACATTATATTATTTTAAGCAGACACAGCCATGGTTCGAATCCTGGAAGTGGTAGTAAGCTGTATGCAGTATCATACCCCTCAACTGTGCAGATTTGTCCAGAATGTCCAGTTAATTGGCCCATATCTGCTGGCTGTTACCCAGTTCCCCTGGCATATCAGCGTGCTAATCTCTGACATGTAGGCAGCATTTAATGTCATATAACTGACTGTCAGACCTGTACATATTTGGAAAATGTCTATGAAAACAAACCTGTCATTGTACAACTCACCAAAGGTTTTTGAGGGCAATAGTCAAAATATGTCCCGGTTTCACCTTCATGTTGTCAAGACGTGTGCAGAGTGTGTGTAATACGAGATGGACAGGTATGTGCATGACATCAACCTAGAATCTGTGAATATGTGTAAAAGCAGTCAGGTAGTGTTAACAAACAATACTTCCACAGGTATACCAGGTAAGAGGTATATACTGCAGGTAAAACTCAGTTCATGTATATATTTGTCTACATCCATACCACTGTCCAAACTAAGGCCATAGGGTAGTGTAATAATACCTGTAAAGTACAGATCACAGCACTGACTATGAAAGTAATGAGAACTACAGGAATAAACAAGTTAACTGACATCTTTCTCCCCCCCCCACCATATCTGCAACAATAAATTAAATACACAACTCAGTCGGTATGTGCACTATTAAATCTACTGTTGGGACATATGTCCTATTGTTTGATAAATATTTAAATTTGTATCTATGCATGTGCCATGTTGAAATACTCCCACATTAGTGACATGCTGCCATCAATGTACCTGCATGCTGTTGTAATGGCCACTGTAGTTCCATATATGCATGTGTTCTGTTTGCTATGCAACTGTTCCATATCTGGTGTTTCTGAATAATGGGAATATCTATGCATGCTGTTATACCTAATCCTGGAATGTGTTGACTATTACTAACTCACATATGTTGTAAAATTGAAACACCATAGCACGTTTTGGAAGGCCGGTCCTAGCGGACCCACCTCATCTGGCCATGGCACCGGGCACCAGCACATCTGGGGCCCACCCCAGAACCTCCTCGTCCGCTGGTCCTGCACCACCTTTAGGTGGAACCGCTTCAGGTGATGGGGTGCACCCCCTCCTGGGAGTAGGCACAGACAGGACACTGTCACCCGTCGCCAGGTCTGGGGTCTGGTGTGTAGCGAGCTCCGCAGGGAGTTTGGAGATCTGCTATGCCAGCTTGAGGGCCACATGGCGTAACTAAAAGGTCAGCCTGTCCCTCCAACTTAGCTCCCAGTATGCCACCTTTGGGGCCGTGAAGGTGCAGTGGTGACTGCCCATGGGTGGGGACCACAGTCC